>NC_091992.1:105088430-105205930 GCF_044704955.1 Pristiophorus japonicus
TGTCCTCCTCTGCTGAGTTCTAAATTTCTCCCAGTTCCCGGGTTCGTTGCTATTTCTGGCCAATTTGTATGCCACTTCCTTGGCTTTAATACTATCCCTGATTTCCCTTGATAGCCACAGTTGAGCCACCTTCCCTTTTTTATTTTTACGCCAGACAGGGATGTACAATTGTTGTAGTTCATCCATGCGGTCTCTAAATGTCTGCCATTGCCCATCCACTGTCAACCCCTTAAGTATCATTCGCCAATCTATCCTAGCCAATTCACGCCTCATACCTTCAAAGTTACCCTTCTTTAAGTTCTGGACCATGGTCTCTGAATTAACTGTTTCATTATCCATCCTAATGTATTCCACCATATTATAGTCACTCTTCCCCAAGGGACCTCACACAACGAGATTGCTAATTAATCCCCTCTCATTACACAACACCCAGTCTAAGATGGCCTCCCCCCTAGTTGGTTCCTCGACATATTGGTCTAGAAAACCATCTCTTATGCACTCCAGGAAATCCTCCTCCACCGTATTGCTTCCAGTTTGGTTAGCCCAATCTATATGCATATTAAAGTCACCCATGACAACTGCTGCACCTTTATTGCATGCACCCCTAATTTCCTGTTTGATGCCCTCCCCAACATCACTACTACTGTTTGGACGTCTGTACACAACTCCCACTAACGTTTTTTGCCCTTTGGTGTTCTGCAGCTCTACCCATATAGATTCCACATCATCCTAGCTAACGTCCTTCCTAACTATTGCATTAATCTCCTCTTTAACCAGCAATACTACCCCACCTCCTTTTCCTTTTATTCTATCCTTCCTGAATGTTGAATACCCATGAATGTTGAGTTCCCAGTCCTGATCATCCTGGAGCCACGTCTCTGTAATCCCAATCACATCAGCAGCGAACCTGGGGACTGGGAGAAATTTAGAACTCAGCAGAGGAGGACAAAGGGTTTGATTAGGGCAGGGAAAATGGAGTACGAGAAGAAGCTTGCAGGGAACATTAAGGCGGATTGCAAAAGTTTCTTTAGGTATGTAAAGAGAAAAAGGTTAGTAAAGACAAACGTAGGTCCCCTGCAGTCAGAATCAGGGGACGTCATAACGGGGAACAAAGAAATGGCAGACCAATTGAACAAGTACTTTGGTTCGGTATTCACTAAGGAGGACACTAACAACCTTCCGGATATAAAAGGGGTCAGAGGGTCTAGTAAGGAGGGGGAACTGAGGGAAATCTTTATTAGTCGGGAAATTGTGTTGGGGAAATTGATGGAATTGAAGGCCGATAAATCCCCAGAGCCTGATGGACTGCATCCCAGAGTACTTAAGGAGGTGGCCTTGGAAATAGCGGATGCATTGACAGTCATTTTCCAACATTCCATTGACTCTGGATCAGTTCCTATGGAGTGGAGGGTAGCCAATGTAACCCCACTTTTTAAAAAAGGAGGGAGAGAGAAAACAGGGAATTATAGACCGGTCAGCCTGACCTCAGTAGTGGGTAAAATGATGGAATCAATTATTAAGGATGTCATAGCAGTGCATCTGGAAAATGGTGACATGATAGGTCCAAGTCAGCATGGATTTGTGAAAGGGAAATCATGCTTGACAAATCTTCTGGAATTTTTTGAGGATGTTTCCAGTAAAGTGGACAAAGGAGAACCAGTTGATGTCGTATATTTGGACTTTCAGAAGGCTTTCGACAAGGTCCCACACAAGAGATTAATGTGCAAAGTTAAAGCACATGGGATTGGGGGTAGTGTGCTGACATGGATTGAGAACTGGTTGGCAGACAGGAAGCAAAGAGTAGGAGTAAACGGGTACTTTTCAGAATGGCAGGCAGTGACTAGTGGGGTGCCGCAAGGTTCTGTGCTGGGGCCCCAGCTGTTTACATTGTACATTAATGATTTAGATGAGGGGATTAAATGCAGTATCTCCAAATTTGCGGATGACACTAAGTTGGGTGGCAGTGTGAGCTGCGAGGAGGATGCTATTAGGCTGCAAAATGACTTGAATAGGTTAGGTGAGTGGGCAAATACATGGCAGATGAAGTATAATGTGGATAAATGTGAGGTTATCCACTTTGGTGGTAAAAACAGAGAGACAGACTATTATCTGAATGGTGACAGATTAGGAAAAGGGAAGGTGCAACGAGACCTGGGTGTCATGGTACATCAGTCATTGAAGGTTAGCATGCAGGTACAGCAGGCGGTTAAGAAAGCAAATGGCATGTTGGCCTTCATAGCGAGGGGATTTGAATACAGGGGCAGGGAGGTGTTGCTACAGTTGTACAGGGCCTTGGTGAGGCCACACCTGGAGTATTGTGTACAGTTTTGGTCTCCTAACTTGAGGAAGGACATTCTTGCTATTGAGGGAGTGCAGCGAAGATTCACCAGACTGATTCCCGGGATGGCGGGACTGACCTATCAAGAAAGACTGGATCAACTGGGCTTGTATTCACTGGAGTTCAGAAGAATGAGAGGGGACCTCATGGAAACGTTTAAAATTCTGACGGGTTTAGACAGGTTAGATGCAGGAAGAATGTTCCCAATGTTGGGGAAGTCCAGAACCAGGGGTCACAGTCTGAGGATAAGGGGTAAGCCATTTAGGACCGAGATGAGGAGAAACTTCTTCACCCAGAGAGTGGTGAACCTGTGGAATTCTCTACCACAGAAAGTAGTTGAGGCCAATTCACTAAATATATTCAAAAGGGAGTTAGATGAAGTCCTTGCTACTCGGGGGATCAAGGGTTATGGCGAGAAAGCAGGAAGGGGGTACTGAAGTTTCATGTTCAGCCATGAACTCATTGAATGGCGGTGCAGGCTAGAAGGGCTGAATGGCCTGCTCCTGCACCTATTTTCTATGTTTCTATATCTGTTAATATCTCTTTGCACAGTTAATTCATCCACCTTATTATGGATATTCCTTGCATTAAGACACAAAGCCTTCAGGCTTGTTTTTTTAACACCCTTTGTTCTTTTAGAATTATGATGTAGTGTGGCCCTTTTTGTTTCTTGCCTTTGTTCACTCGGCCTTCCACTATTGCTTTTTACCTTTCTAACATCTATTTCTGACTCCATATTACTTCGCCCTGTCTCGCTGCATAGGTTCCCATCCCCCTGCCATATTAGTTTAAACACTCCCGAACTGCATTTGCAAATGTTACCCCCAGGACATCAGTTCCAGTCCTGCCCAAGTGCAGACCGTCCCTTTTGTACAGGTCCCACTTCCCCCAGAACTGGTTCCAATGTCCCAGGAATTTGAATCCCTCCCTCTTGCACCACTGCTCAAGCCACATATTTATTCTTACTATCCTGCTCCCTCTACTCTGATTAGCACGTGGCACTGGTAGCAATCCAGAGATTACTACCTTTGAGGTCCTACTTTTAAAATTTAACTCCTAGCTCCCTAAATTCAGCTTGTAGGACCTCTTCCCACTTCTTACCTATATCGTTGGTACCTACATGTACCACGACAACTGGCTGTTCACCCTCCCTCTCCAGAATACTCTGCAGCCGCTCTGAGACATCCTTGACCCTTGCACCAGGGAGGCAACATACCATCCTGGAGTCTCAGTTGCGGCCGCAGAAACTCCTATCTATTCCCCTTACAATAGAGTCCCCTATCACTATAGCTCTCCCACTCTTTTTCCCGCCCTTCTGTGCAGCAATGCCGATGGTTTGAAACGACGCACTGCCGGCATACCGGCAAGAAATGAGTGGACTTTATATATTGACCAATTTCGGGCCCTATATATTTGGATATAGTGGTTGTATTGAGAGGCATTTTTAAAGTTACAGTACAGCAGTTTCGTGAGAGGGAGCCTAAAGTGGTATTAATCTGGTTGACTGAGAATGATTCTCAACAAGTGGTTGAGACAATGATACAGAAAGCAAGGAAAGGGTTTCATTAATAATTGGGTTAGGTTTTGGGGTAATCATAATCTTCTCAGGCAATTTATTTGAAACTTGGTGGCAGTGACTGAATATGCCGATTTTAACTGAGAAACAAACTATACATGGGCGGAAGCAGGTAAGAAAAGAACTTGACTCAAAATAAACTGAACTGACTGGAAGGTACAATTAATCACAGTTATGATTTTTGAATGTAAATAGGAAATTCCAGATAAGGATTACACTTTCCAACTAGAGGGTGACCAAGGAGAGAATCTATGTGAACATATTTTTAAATTATCCATTGTATTAAAAGTCTTGGGAATTTTTAAACTTTGGAACTTACTTCAGTTTTGGACCTTAATTTTCTTAGTAAATTCAAAGTAATGCATATTGGTGTGAATAATGGCCCTGAAATCCCGGTTTCTTCTTCCCACGGGCGTTAGAATAAAAATAGGAGAAAAGATGCGCACTTACCTTTTGGTCAAACGCTCGCCAGAGAGCCCAGACCTGAGGTCTCCTCTTCTTGCGCAATGGAGCGCGTTCACATTGGGACGTTCGTAGGAGTCATGTGGGCCGAGTAATCACGGTAATGTATTTTCTCATTCATAGTAATAGGAGTTTCGTAAGTCCAAAACTTCTATTACTATGAATGAGAAACACCGCCAAACGCCCAGCCACTACATAAAACATTTTTTAAAAACTCACATAAATACATTATAGAAATTAAAGTTGATAGAAATGTTTTTGAAAAAAAAATTTAAGTTTTAATTATGGTTTAAAATAAAATTACCTGAGTGGGCAGAGTTTTTAACATAAATATGTATTTTTAAATTTTATTTTAATATGATTTTGATATGTTTTTAAACTCTTATGCTGGTAAAAGACTATGTGCCTTCTTTTACCAGGCGCAAGAATTTTAAGGACATTCGCAGGGCAAGCGATGGGCAATTAGCCCAATCTCTGCTGTGGGAATGTCCTTCTCCCAGAGATGCGGCCATCGGTCAAGCCAGAAACTTGACAGATCGGAAAAGCCGGTTTTCAGCGCGCCGAAAACTGGCTTTTCCGATGCCTTCCCGGATCCGTACACACTCCGTATGGACCCGGGGAGTCCGGAATTTCAGGGCCAATATTAACGTTGATTACAATATTTATGTAGAATGGTTATGGTCTGAAACAACAAAGCAGGGAAAGATTGAAATGATGTAGATTGGCCGTTAAAACAAAACTCCACTGCAGTGTGAAATGTTAGATTAAACAAGCATAGATTCAGTATCAAATTGACAGTATAACATCAGAATGTACTGATTCCTCTGGTTATTCAATAGTCACCATACAGCTGATCCGTTAATTCATTATCCAAATCTAAATTAAAAAATTGATTTATCTTTGCCTTTCCAAAATAACTGAATCTTCAGCTGCCTGGGCCTTAAGCTCTGCAACTCCCTAAACCTCGAACGCCTCTCTACCTCTCTTTCCTCCTTTAAGATGCTCATTAAAACCTATCTTTTTAAACAAGCTTTTGATCATCTGCCTTAATTTCTTCTGCGGTTCGGTGTCAAATTTATCTGTTTGTCTGTAACACTGTTGTGAAGCACCTTGGGACATTTTACTATGTTAAAGGTGCTATATAAATAAAAGTTATTATAATAATAATAAGCTTGGATTATATTATATAGAACCATAGCAAGTGCACATATTGGCACACTGGTGTGATAACGGATAGCGGCCTGATTTTGTAATACACCTAATTCACTGGGGAAACTCCTCAGAAACAAACCCACATTAGACTGACTCCTTTTTGTATTGACTTTATTAACGTAACAGGAAAATTACATTAAATCGCACATAATGCTCGTATACAGGTTGGATACCACACAGTGGAAATATAGGACATCCTCAGTAAAACAGTGCAGTTTGTTTATCTGTTACTGTCTTGTCCTTTTAACAAGCTTCATCTTCCTCATTCATACTTCACATCCTCGTTTCCCTGGCCTGGTTTTAGCTTGTTTTCATCTCCAAGCACCATCAGCTGTCAGGAATGAAAGGTTTTAGAATTTATATATTTAATATCTCCTCCCCTGTGCAGCTATTATCCTTCTTCTTTCCGTCATGAGCATGGGACATTCTGGGTCAGACACCCCTGCATCACTGCCATTGATATCACTTGGTGATCAGCTGGTAGGAAGTACACAAGGTCACATCTTCCCTGCTGAGATCAAACAGGCCATTGCTGTGCTGTGACCTGGCTGAAAACCAGTGAAATCCATGCACTAAGAACAGATGACGTTCAATCCCAATTAAGGCTGCGACTCAAATTTGCGACTCTATATAGGTCAGGACTTTAGCAATCTACTGTTTGGGCTACCGTTTCCCTCTGTATTATCACTGTTTTAACATTTTTAATGACTTATTTATCTCTCTTATTTTGTGCTCCTGTCACGTCCCCTTGTACTACCACGGACATTATCTGGGCAAGAGACTTGCTCCTCAGCCCCTACAGTTTTTGCTGTGTGTTCACCCATTCGAAGCTAATTAGGAGCAGCACTGATTGAATTGCCTTCCACTTTTAGCTGTATCCCAAGTGGAAATTCCCAGCTTTGCATTTGCAGAACTGTTTTAGAGAAATTGCTGGATGTGAAGCATCTTCATGCAGATGGTCAGGACAGCAATCCGCGGCACTTCATTTAAAGTGCTTTTACATTTAGCACTTTTGTCGATCAGTTCGCAGGAGAGCAACATCCATACATATTTACATTGTTAACACTTGCACAATTATCCCTACAACACAATTATAGACCCGCCTCCCTGGCACAGGGTGCTGGGACCAATTGTTGCATCTCTACTGCCACCCCGACAGAAATCAGCTAACTCAGCACAGACGCCTGGATTTGTATGGTTCAGTTACTTGCTGTTTTACCAATGGAGAAATCACGGGCTCTATGAAAATTTGTACTTTTACTCCTGTTTTTGGTTGACTAAATGTATGCTACTATGTACTTCAAAAAGCTATTTAGTTTAAAATTACTATATTTGGCAACATTTATAGATAATAAGCTACATTTCAAAACAGGACACACAAAATGAAACTGTAAGTCAGAAATTACTATCATTGAACAAGTCAACACTTCCATTCAAATAGTAGGGAGTAATTTGATATAGATGTTGTCACAGATGTTTTAAGGGGAAGCTACAGAAGTACATGAGGGAGAAAGGAATAGAAGGATATGTTGATGAAATACGTGGGAGGAGGCTTGTGTGGAGCATAAACACGGAGTGTCTGTTTCTGTCCTGTAAATTCTATGATATAAGCATGTTAAGCGTTCATACAGTAACATTGTTAATAGTAATTTGCAGCCTCATGCGACTGATTTTGAGTAATTTCAGCACGAAAATGAGAAGTTTTTACAAGTGCAGACTGGTCAGATTAACCATTTCATCCAATGTGGTTAACCCAATTCTTCTGTCTTTCATTGTTTATACTGTCCATAGAACTTCTGCTGCACATCTCTGTAAACTAAAATGTCTTGGCTGCAGATTAGAATAGGATTATAGCATCTTAAAAATTAGCCATAGATTCTAGCTCTTTTCACATGAAGCTGCAAATTAAATTAGCAATGTATGAACCCATAACATGCTTATATCAAATTACTCTCCACTAATAACTTAAAGGTTAACTCTTGTTATATTTCCCACTGGGAATCTAAGCCGAATACTTTTGCCGATAATTCATTCCTAGTTGGTAAACACGAAAGATACAGGGTGAGATTTTGAGCTGTATTTACATCAAATGCTCACCACAGCTATGAAAGTCATGGCCCTGTGATCATCTGGTGATTAATTTCCATTCCCAATAACAGAGGGCGTGGTGAAGGGGTTGAACTATTTGCACCTAAACATACAGACTGTGACTCAACCCATGGGTGGTTGCATCATTATGTTTTATAGAATCCGTTCCCTCCGATGTGCCAAAGAACTTAGGTCAAACAACCCAGCCTTGTTTTCAGAATACAACTGTTATATGAGATATCTAAAGCCTTCCTTTCCATAAGAAACATTTGTCTTATTTTCACAACACTGGGCTCAATTTTCCCCAAAGCTTTTTTTTTGTGTATTTGAAGAGTTACGCCTGTTTTTTTGTGGCCCAAGTACGCCAAACAAAAATGTTCTAAGTTTCCCCATTTGATTTTTTCATTTGGGCACAGCCTAACCAGTCCTTTTGTTTTGGGGGTAGAGCCTTGATCTGTGCCAAAAAGATCGGGTTGCCACGGTAACCAGGGACACAATGCAGGTTGAGGCTGCAAAGTGAAACACACAGCCAGCTCGCAACACATTAAAATACAGTGCAGCGAAGGTTCACCAGACTGATTCCCGGGATGGCGGGACTGACCTATCAAGAAAGACTGGATCAACTGGGCTTGTATTCACTGGAGTTCAGAAGAATGAGAGGGGACCTCATAGAAACGTTTAAAATTCTGACGGGTTTAGACAGGTTAGATGCAGGAAGAATGTTCCCAATGTTGGGGAAGTCCAGAACCAGGGGTCACAGTCTGAGGATAAGGGGTAAGCCATTTAGGACCGAGATGAGGAGAAACTTCTTCACCCAGAGAGTGGTGAACCTGTGGAATTCTCTACCACAGAAAGTAGTTGAGGCCAATTCACTAAATATATTCAAAAGGGAGTTAGATGAAGTCCTTACTACTCGGGGGATCAAGGGGTATGGCGAGAAAGCAGGAAGGGGGTACTGAAGTTTCATGTTCAGCCATGAACTCATTGAATGGCGGTGCAGGCTAGAAGGGCTGAATGGCCTGCTCCTGCACCTATTTTCTATGTTTCTATGTTTCTAAAAACACATTAAAATACATCACAGCAACTTACCGCCAATTATTAAAGTGTCCCCCCGTTCCCCAGCCCCCACCGCCGATGCCGATCCCTGCCCCTATCCCAGGCCGAAGGGCCTTCTGGTCCACTCCCAGCGCTTTGCCGGTCTGCTTCCCCCGCCTGCCCCGAGCGCCTTGCCGGTCTGCTCCCCCGCCCCTAGACCTGGCCGAGTGACCTCCCGGTCTGCTCCCCCACCGCTATCCCAGGCCGAATGGCCTCCGCATCTAACTATACCTGAGAGGCTTCCTCTCCCTGTGCCCCTCTCTTTTACCTTTCCTGCTGCTGCTGTCCGGGCATCTGCTGCACTTACCCGCGCCGATTTCCTTAACTCTCCAGAAGGTTTTTCGGCAGAGGCTACATACGTTGGCTTAAGAAGAACTGGAGTAACTCTCAGCTGGCCAAACTTCCCTAAATAGCCAGAATTGGCACAGGTGGCAGGTTACGCCCCCTTTGGCTGAAAAACTTACCTAAAACTTACCTAAATAACTAACTGAGTTATGCTGGTGCAAATTGATTGGGGAAACTAGTTTTTTTTTTAAAAACTTAGGCCAAAAAAAGTGGCCTGCTCCAAAAAAACGGCACAAATCACTGGGGAAAATTGAGCCCACAATACAGTTTTTTGTAAATCCTGTACCCTGTCATTGGATATCTCCAGGTAGATGAACTTTACAAACAGATTTACAGAATGCAATATTGCTTCTGTTTCAAGACATGTTACCTTCCACTCAGTTCTGCCAAGTGCATTTTCCCAGCTTTCCCTGCTCCTTAGTCGCCTCCTGCATTAGGCAGATTTCCTTTTCTTCTCAGTAGAAAAAAGGTCAATTGTTTGAGGAACTGCTTCCTCGCTGCTTTCCCCAACAATGAGCAAAACACTGAGGCACAATTGAATCAGTCAGAACCAGTTCTGTTTTCATGATGCCACACATCATAATTAAAAACAGTGGAAGGGCTCACAGTACTCTTTCAGAAGGATGGCATGTACACTGGTGTGTGGTAGACTTTTTTTTTTTACAGCACCAGAGAAACATTCAGGCATGGATGAACAAAGGCAGTTGGAATGATCTTAAGTTCTCAGCATTAACCCTCTGAGTGCAGGCCATATCTCCTAGTAGTGACTGCGATTTCCCAACACCAATTTCTCAAATCGGTGCTGGGATAAGCTGCTCGTTATCACAATTTATCTTAACTAGAAAATCTCCTCTATTTTTAAATACAGTAATATGAACATACAAATGAAGGTGAGAAAAGACCACCAGGCCCGTCCATTCCGGTCATGATGCATCCACACACCATCGACCCACCCCTGAACCAGCAGATTGGTGTAGTCCCAAAAAACATTGTACAATTAAATCACAGTTAAATTCCCCTCATTTCACTAGGGAAAGCCCACTGATTTCTGGCTGGACTACTAAATAAGAGCACTTAATTTTACTGCCACACATTTCTAATGTCCGACATCATGGCAGATTTGTACGGAAGACATTGCAAATTTCTTTGACTTTTTCTAAGTATATCTCATTCTACTTGTATTAAAACAAAAAGATTGATAATGTAGCTAGTGAAAAATATGAAATTCGACCAGCTGTGTTCAACATAATTAACGAGTAAACACAGTGCATGTAATGAAATAGGCCCATTTTTAAAATGAAAACCATATTAATTGTATTTCAAATTTTTATTTGAAAATCACTTCAGAGACTATTTTGAATGAATTGCTGCACTAAACAGGGTAAAGCAACTGCTGCTTTAGGAAGAACTCTAAAGCATGCTGGGATAGTTACCATCTCCACTGATGTTAAATCAACTGTTTTCTAACCTAGAGTTCCAAAATTCCCCCAAAACAGCTCTCCAATGCGGATATTGCTGTTGACTATTTGAACTAAAAAAATTGGAAAGCTCAACAAAAGTAGTCGTAAAAAATTTAAAGTCTACAGAAATTAATCAGGATTTTTTGTAAATGTAATTCTTAAATGCGCTACTTCAGAAAATCTCTAAATGAAAGAAAGACTTAGATTTATATAGTGCCTTTCATGACCACTTCTCAAAGCGCTTTACAGCCAATGAAGTACTTTTGCAGTAGTCACTGTTGTAATGTAGGAAACGTGGCAGCCAATTTGCGCACAAGCTCCCACAAACAAAAATGAGATAATGAGCAGATAATCTGTTTTTTTGTTATGTTGATTGAGGGATAAATATTGGCCAGGACACCGGGGATAACTCCCCTGCTCTTCTTTGAAATAGTGCCATGGGATCTTTTACGTCCACTTGAGAGCAGACAGGGCCTCGGCTTAACATCTCATCTGAAAGACGGATGAGCAGATGACCAGAATATTATATAAAACATTACTCCGAGCAGTAAAATGTCATGGATACTCTAGGTACAAGGTAGAAGTACTCACTAAGTTGGTGTTAAACCAGTAAAGACTTGCACAGAATGTGACCTAACACTAGGTGCTTCTGGCTGCACAAAATCTTCATTTAATCATAAAGTATAGCAAAAAATATTGCATAGCATTAATGAACAGAATGGCAGGTTATAATTATTTATTTAATATTAAGGTTCACTTGCCATAACTCAATGCAAGTAGAATACTTTTAACTGGTATTGTTTAGAAGGGAAGAAAAGCGAGTTTAGACTACTGAATGATCAGCAGGGAGAGAGTAAGAATGTGCGATACAAAGGCAAATGACCAGGGCAGACAGAGAGCATGGACAGTGACAAACTGCCATTGAAATCTGCTTTGTGGTTCTCACATGTGAGGCTGAAGGAATGTAAGCACATTATGAACTACTGTTTGACAACTAACAGCACACAGTAAATTTCCTTAGGTATAAACAATCACATGTTCTAGTCTTTCTAATTAGTTTCCAGTTTAACAGTTCTTAACCTCTGGAACAGAAGCACTGCAAATTTTCTGAAGTCTGATCAGTTTTCTCCCCCTACCTTCCATGTTTCAGCATTTTACTGTGCTGATTAAGAATGAGTGACCACCATGTAGGAATAATCTTCTTGTACTCGGGCTCGGGAAGAAAATTGGTTTCTAAGGTTTCGATTATATCCTCTGTCAAACATTAATCAGTTTCCCTTGTCAAGTTTATTTCATAGCCCTGCGTCTCTCTGCATCTTCTCTGCCCCAGATACTATGGAAACTGTTGCTATGATAATAACGAGTGGTCATCCAAACAACGAGAGTTAAAGCTCAGGGTTGTAGCTTGCATTTGAAGTGTGAAGAATTTACTCAATGCAATTTTTAATGTGTCAGACAGCTTAAATATTCTTCTGTTCCTTTCTTCATTATTGCAGCTGTTCAAGCCCACATCTTGAAGTCAGAGAAGGCCGGTGAATGGTGGAAGTTTACAGTGAATATCATCTCGGTGTACAAACAAGGGGTAAAACGGATACGGCGTGGAGACCAGTTTCTGTGGGTCCGTTCAAAGGATGTAGCCTGCAAATGCCCAAAAGTAAAAACGGGGAAGAAGTACCTGCTCTTAGGGAATGATGAGGACTCTCCTGACCAGAATGGGGTTGTAGCAAACAAAACCAGTTTGGTGATACAATGGAGGGACACGTGGGCAAGGAGGCTGCGAAAGTTCCAACAGAGGGAGAAGAAAGGCAAGTGCAAGAAGGCATAAGGAGAGACTGTGCTGCTTGATGTGTGAGCAGGAGCCAATGTTAGGATAAAATTAGAAACTTGTGAAGGAACTCATCTAGCAGTTTGGGATTTTGGAATTGCCAAGTTCGCACCTAATGCTGATTTCAAATTCAAAAATAAACAAGAATACAAAAAAAGATGGACTACTCTTTACATAATAGCTCCAAATGTTCTGAAATGAAGGACATTTGTTTCACAACCAAAATCCTTTCACAGTTGCTCTTCTCTGCATAAAGCAGTGTAATTTTTGTTGAAGGGGCACACCATCACAAACTGTTGATAGTGGACGATTGCTGGGAGTTATGCCTAGACTGGTTTGATCCCGACTTAAGCCGTTAACTTTTTAGCTGTGTAGTTAACCTAAAATGTTTCAGTTCCTATCTTCTTCCCCAGCCCAGTTTACATCGGGCACAATATTCAGTGCTACATTGGAAGCAGATCTGCCAAGAACTGCAGCCTTTGGCAATCATTGTGAACATTATATTCTTTACTGCAATATTTTTAGAGACGGTGGGAAAAAAAACCTCAAAAAACCTTTAAAGTGTCATAGCAACACCTTGCTTTCTTTCACTTCATACCGACATTCATCTTACACTTACTGCGTTTGCTGGTGTTTTCTCAGTTCTAGGCTGGTGATTGCTGTGCTTACTATACAGGATACAACATTCTGCTCCCAAGATTAAAGCATTATGCCCCTCTGATAAACTCTCCAAGCTTGTTGTGCACCTATTTTATAAATGAATCGTGATAAATTGAATCCACTCATGACCTGCAAAAAGACTGGCAGCAAAACAGCCTCAAATCAAATTAATGCTGAAAAAAAAAATTTTTAAATAGAAAAAAACCCTTTCAGTGTAAAATGACTGAAATAAAGCTATATTTTCTTTTCAAATGAATTCTGTTACAGGTTCACAGAATCGCCGCACAGGAACAAAAATAAGTAAATTCACTGACACTTGGTTCTTGTATCCCTCTTCAAAACCTTAACATATAGTCAAATTCATTAAAGTTTCTATTTGTATAGTTAGTACTTCATTAAAAGCCTTGGATAGATTTGAAAGTACTCTCGACTGGAAGTATAGCATTTTTTTTGATACAACCACAACTAGAGGATGTACTCGATTCCTCTTCCTACACCCGACAGGCCTGTTGGTTCAGATCCATCACCTACACAGTAAACTTCACACCTACATCTCTTTGTAACTGTGTAGATGATTACAGGCAATGATTTGCTGCTTGTTCCAGTGACCAATTTCAATTTCACTGGGGCAAGGCGACATCTCAACCTTGCTGATCAGTATCTCCATCAAGCAACCAACTCAGGTCGCACCAATGACCCTTGCCTTTGCTGTGACCCTGTTTACAAGTGTGCGCAGCTCACTCTCCAATCAATCACAACCGCAGACTAAAAAATATAAAGTAGAAAAAAAACTAACATTAAACCAGTACATATTACCACTTTAAGACACGGCATAAAGTTGATTTCTTAGTCTAAAAATAAGAGGTACTAAAGAAATGAATGAGTTTTGTAACAGGGTAAACATCCTCAAGGTACCTCGGTTACAGTTAGCGTATGAAGACTATAAGACTGACCATAATTGGAAGTGTGTTTATATTGATGTAATGTAGTTCTGGATAAAGACTTTTATATCAGTTCAGCCATACTCCAGCTAACTTAGACTTTATTATGACTCTTTCCCCTGTTACACAGACCTGTCGGGCTCTGCTTTTACCTGTTAATAAGTTGAACTGTAAATGTTGTTTAGTTATGGTCATTGCATAGTTTGCAATGTTTTCCTACAATGCATACTAATATATTATCATTATTATATATGAATATATTTAATTACACATAAAAATTTGTGGATTTTTTTGGTTGTTAGATGGCTGTAATTGAATCAGATGTGAACATGTACTATAACTGCTGAACACCCACACTTGATAGAATTAAATCCAGAATTCAGTTGAATAAAGTCTTGTAAACAATACCACATTAGTACTTGCTGTGGATTATTCTCGATGTGAATTTTGCACATACAAAAGACGCAAACAGCACTGAAAAAGCGAAAGAAATGGAATCCTGTGAGGAACAGGACCAGGCTGCACAATCTAGGTCTTTTGACAGATTAAAATTCTCCGTGTGCTATGTTCATAAGACAACTGATACTCCAGAGTGCGTTAAAAAGCAGCGATACGTGAACAGGTTCAAATGACAACACAAAAGTGCAGCTTGAGTAATTCATGAATAACTGTCTGAACCCAGAGATGTGGTGTCTTGTAAAACAGTCCCAGTGCAAGTATTATTCTTCATAATACAGACAGTATTAGCCAGAATTTTCAGACGTTTTTCCATTCATGAAATTCAACTGAAACATTGAGCAGTAAATTTACAGAAATGTTACGTGGGTCAAATTGTGATATAAAATTCATTACCCTTTAATACTGTTAGAAATAAATATTGACTGGAAGCATTTTTTGTTGTTGCTTAGAATGGATGCTATCCATTCTGCTTAGAAATAAAAAGATGTCTTTGCAGACATTTGTAGGAGGTTTGACCTATGTTTATTACATTTAAATCCAGATATATAGTATTGGCATTTGCCAATGACAGGACATGGGACCCACGTAGATTAATAGATGACTGGGAGTAAGTTAAAAGACTGTACTTGAATAAAGCTGCTACCACTTGGTACATTAACAGGCCATGCAAACCAGAAAGCTTTTGGTTTCGATTCCTGGTCTGAGTTAAGTTAGATGTTTTCAGCTGGGAAACTGGTCTTCATCGTTCCCAGGCTCCTTCACAACGAAGTAGCTCACTGACTGTGTCTTGCGTTCACGAGTTAAGAATAGCCAATTGAGATTCTGGGGTTTGCTGGCATGATAACCCACCAGAGGTCAGTGCCTGTAATGAGAGGCAAGGAGTAAACAGGGAAGAAATTTGGTAAAAATTAAGAGATGCTAAAGTAAAGTTTGAACGGCTTATAAAATGTCACTTGAATTCTTAACTTCCATTAGTGTCTTCAATGAACCCTGCAGTATCTAGCTAATACTTTACAGTATAACACATATGTAATTGTACAGTTGACATGTTACTATTTTTGAGATATTTTGGTATTTTCAACTGCCTAGGTTTCATACTTTGCAATTCTCTCCCTAAACACCTCCAGCTCCCTCCCTTTCTTTAAGACCCTCCTTAAAGCCCGCCTCTTTGACTAAGGTTTTGGTCACCCCTCTTAATATCTCCTCCTTTGTCAACTGTACAATTACATATGTGTTATACTGTAAAGTATTAGCTAGATACTGCAGGGTTCATTGAAGACACTAATGGAAGAATAGCCAATTGAGATTCCGGGGGTTGCTGGTATGATAACCCACCAGAGGGTTATCGTCCGTTTTGTCTTTACGCTTCTGTGAAATGCTTCGGGATGTTTTCTACATTAAAGGCTCGATACAAATAGAGGTTCTTGGTGGTGAGTGTTCTTGTTGATATCCAGTGACCCCTGCTGGAAAGGCACGTGCGAGGACCAGATCGGGCTGTTATGAGCCACATGAACAAATAGCCCAATAACATTTGGCGGAGAATTTCTTTATTTGCTTTGTGTAATCACATCAGACCAGAACTATTCTCCCCACCCCCCCCCCCCGCAATCTTGGGTGCCCAGCCTTGCACATGAAGAATAGCTATTTGCCAAGGTACTGCACAGCCACCATTGTCCATGGAATCCTAGCAAGGGTTGTTACCTTCAGGAAAGGATCATTCAGCGGGAAGAAAATTAGAAGGATGCAATTAATTAAAAAAAATCTCAGTTTCCTGGCAGTGCTCAACTTCCAATAAAATTAGCCAAGTAATAAAGTTCTTTTCACTGTTGTAGTCACGGTCGATTCAGCTTCATATGATAATGTGAAAATATCTATTACCATTTCACCGTGTGATCAAACTACAATTAGAAATGCAAGGGGACAAAAATGGAATAGATTTGCGTGTATAATCTGACTTGGTCCAATTTGTTCCTTTGGTTTATAGAATCATAGAAATTTACAGCACGGAAGGAGGCCATTTTGGACCATCGTGTCGACGCCGGCCGACAAAGAGCTATCCAGCCTAACCCCACTTTCCAGCTCTTGGTCCGCAGCCCTCTAGGTTATGGCACTTCAAGTGCACATCCAAGTATTTTATAAATGTGGTGAAGGTTTCTGCCTCTACCATACTTTCAGGCAATGAGTTCCAGACCCCCATTACCCTCTGGGTGAAGAAATTTCCCCTCAAATCCCCTCTAAACCTCCTATCCATTACTTTAAATCTATGCCCCCTGGTTAGTGACCCCCTTGCTAAGGGAAACAGGTCCTTCCTATCCGCTATATCTGGGCCCCTCATAATTTTATATATCTCAATAAGGTCTCCTCTGTTCCAAAGATAACTTTGTTTTGGGTAAAACCACTGAGTTAATTAGTTTTGGTAATTCAACTGACTACATCTTGGTAAAAGATGTAAGATTTTAACAGTTCTCAAAAAACATTTTAAAAAGGGGAAAAACAGTAGATTAACCAGTTTGGGTTGGAATTCATTCCCATGTAGGGATGGGAGTGGTTTTTCAAAAACTTCATATAAGGTTCTATACAAAAATTCAGTTGGCATTTTATACTATGTCACCTAAATTACTGCCCACAACAGATCTAATGATCTAATACAATTTATTTGCTTAAGTATCCTATTTATATTGTATTCGCTAATTTTACAGGGCGTCACCTAATTTTCACAGGCTATCACTTAATAAAGCAATAATGCTGTTTGTGCTATTACATCCAAATATGTTGTTTTGGGTGTTAGGCCAGGGAAATCGAGGCAACACAATTAATCACTAGTGCATTAGCTGGTCTCTGGTGGCCTCAGATATGATATTGTAACAATGAATATAGATTTTCAAGAATTGTTTAGTGATGGTATCATTTAGCCTCACAAAAGAAGGCAATTGTCATACTCAATCAGACCAAATGTTTATTTTTATTTTTTAAAGTCCATTTATGAAGTATCTAAAATAATAGCAGGTGGAGATTCAACTACATTTTGAGAAAGTCTCAATATAATGGGCAGGAAAATAGTTTTAAGCATGTGAACAATATTTTCAGTTAAACTTCTAAAAAATCTCAAATGATTTAATAGATGCATGCTTTCCATCTAATACCAGCAGACAAGAGCTCTTACATGTTTAAAAAGTAATCCATATAACCTCTAAACTATATACCATCTAGAGAAATTCCTCAAAATGTTCCAACATAGAGCATGGTCAAAGAGTGACCCCCGTTTAGTGATGGTGGTAAGGATGGCACAGCAGGAGAAAGGAAAATACCATTTCCTTTTTATGACTGAACTAACTTATTGTTGATTTTATGCAACTCTTGTAAATAAATACATTTGCATTTGTAATATTACAATAGAAAAGCCAACAAGCAAATTAAAACTAACCATGTGGCTTTGTTGTGGCTGAGGCCAAGTGGTATAATTGAAGTAATTTAATCAATTTAATTAATCCTGATTTAAAATTTACTCTCTGATTGACCAACCATTGTTGCTCTCTCGTTGCATTTTGCAAGGAAGTTTTTTTTTCCCCATTGATTTAAAAAAAGCCCAGATCAGATGTATAAGTGCTGGGAGCAGATTCTGAATCAGTCCAGAGATTGGTTGCTCTTGTGTTTTTTTTCTCTTGAAAGCAGTTAAATAGGTAAACAGATGGGCCACATTTCGGAGACCACTTTAAATTCTCGGTGCAGGACCGTAACCTCTAAAACCGGAAAAACAGTTTTTAGTTTGCTTTATCCTTCCAGCATTTTGGACACTGTCAGGGTTAGCTTTGAAGAGAAGGAGATGTGTAGAATTTTGACAAAATGATGTACCCGAGCCAGAACCCTAGGATGCCCAAAACTAGAGACAGATAAATGGGTGATCCTTTTAACAACACAGTGATAAACTTCTGTCTTTTACAATGCACACAAAGAAATTTTAATCTAAGAGTTAAAACTGGTGTTCTGCAAATTTTGAATTTGCATATTATGACAAAGAAAGTTTAACAATTACACAGTGGAAAAAGAGTTGGAAAATATTTATTTACATACTTTTACTAAACGCTTATAAAAATTTAATTCATAACAATGTAAGTGAAGTACATAACTGCACCAAATGATAGGGAATTGGTTTGTAATTACAGTTCTGTTAGATTGGAATTTCCACACTGAAAGCAATTTGTTCCAAGTTTCAATTTCATGAAAGCGTGTGAACAGTAACACTGTTTACAGGCAGTGAGATAGCACACACTCCCTGTGCCCTTCCAAGAGGCCCTTCACTGACCCCGCAAGCACTGAGAAAAGCATTTTCCCTGGGAAAGCAGAGTAATCGTGTGAGTGAGTCGAAACTGCCTTAGTTAACAAGATAGTTTGAACATTTTAAATGATCGTGTCCACCTTATTTAAACAAGAATAAAATTGTAATCAGAAATACTGCAAAAAGAATGGGAGAACAAAGTAACAAAACAATGTAAAACTGCTTTAAGCATGCTATTAGTTCATTGTTTAGAACATGTCTAAAATGTAATTTATTTAATTTAAACATTTCTCTGCATTTAATGTAAATACAATGGTTTCGTTTTGGCAAGGGAAACAAAGTGTATAAAGTACTGAAATTTGGAGTGTTCCTAAATCTTTGTAAAGACAAAAACATATATACATGCAGATTGAGGAACTTTGAGAGGCAAGTGCTCCAAAACGGTAAGATAAATAGAAGCTATTAGTTGCAGCCCTTAGATGCTGCATTAGCCCAGCCACTCAGGAGTTACAACCATCATTTCCGAATTTAAGGCAGAAAATTAAATCAGAAATGGAAATCTTACTGTAACAAATGAAATAAATTAGTTTTGTTTTAGCCTTGATTAATCCAGTTTTCCACGAGTGCTAGAGAATAGTAGAATAGCATAGCAAACACATTAAAACATATTCTATTGCTTGATTAGGGATACATATTTGAATCTTGTCCCAGTGATCTGAGGAAGAACGTGTTGCTCATTTTTCAGTTTTAGCATCCAGTCCATATTCAGCGAAGAAAGTGGTTTTGTGCCAGTGTTGCCTCATTAGCTTGTTGGCCAGACAGCAACCACAACAATGGCAATCAGCAGCAATACAATAACCACCAGCATGCCTACAATAAAAGAAAACATCACTCATTTACAATGACTACACATATTCAACAGAAAATATAATTTTACAATTAAAAAAGCATCAACACTTCATGCAAACTATATGGAAGTGGCTGCACCCCACAGTAATGATTATCCCTTAGTGGCTGTTAAAAAGGGGCTCGTAAAACAATTGGATGAGTTCCTTGTGCTATTGCTGCAATCTGTAAACCAATTTTCAATTTTTACATGAAAACATGTAACAAGCCTTTGAATAAAAGACTGCACAAATTGGCTTAGAAACTCAAACTAAGTTGTAAACACATTTTAAAGCCAACTATTTCATACCAGGAGCATTAATGATAGCAACTAAAAAATGGTTTTCATTATACTATAAATTGTTCCATTCGGCATGTTCAAACTCCAGTCACAATAACCTCCAATTTATAACTTTTGTTCTTTTCAGTGACTCCCTCTTGACAGTCTGTCATAAATATCATAAATTTGGGTAATGGGGCAAAGCAATCAAATTAGATATTTTCAAGTTGTGCAAAATGAACAGTGTAAGATTGAGAGCAACAAACCATGCAATTATGTCATTTGCAGATATACTTGCATTATAAACCAGGAAGAATTGATTACATCTTTGCCTGTTTCTGTTAAATAGCTACCATGTCATTAAACCATTATTTATGCAATGATTTCTATTTACCATTGTTCTGGAATTGTGTAAACATATTTTATGACTTTGAGATATTTATAAATATTAACACAAGTTATAATATTTTGCATGAATAATATTTTGAAAAAATGTCATCAGTAAATTATCTTTACAAAATTGTGTCACTAAAAGAAAGACTTGGATTTATATAGCGCCTTTCACGACCACCAGACATCTCAAAGCGCTTTACAGCCAATGAAGTACTTTTGGAGTGTAATTACTGTTGTAATGTGGGAAATGCGGCAGCCAAACTCCCACAAACAGCAAAGTGATAATGACCAGATAATCTGTTTTTGTTATGTTTATTGAGGGATAAATATTGTCCAGAACACCAGGGATAACTCTCCTGCTCTTCTTTGAAATAGTGCCATGGGATCTTTTAGGTCCACCTGAGAGAGTAGATGGGGCCTCGGTTTAACATCTCATCCGAAAGACGGCAACTCCAACAGTGTCAGCCGAGATTTATGTGGTCAAGTCCCTGAAGTGGGACTTGAACCCACAACCTTCTGACTCAGAGGCGTGTGTGTTACCCACTGAGCCACAGCTGACACTAAAAAGAACGAAATTCTAAAATTCAAGGAGAATTGATATACATCAACACTTATGTGTGACTAAATGTATTTTTAAAAACCCACTGAGGACAGAGGAAGCACCAAAAGCAAACTGCAGTCATTGCAATCAGCTGTTGGTGGGCCATCATGATACCTTCTTTGAAGAATATATCTCCTTCTTGTGAGGGAGTCAGCAATGTCCATAAACGGAAAGACAATGTGAGAATGGCTACCCAAGACACAAAGTGAAAGGACCAACTGTTCTTTCATGCCTTGGTTTGGTTACTTTGTGATCCACAGTCAACCCACAGATGAATGAGAGTGCCAAAGGGGAAAACATGTAGGAAATAAATAGCAGGGGCATTGAAAGGACAAACTTTATAAAATATCAATGGGGAAAAAGAATTTGTTGGATTTGACTGTGTGTGACCCTCAGTTAGATATGGAGCTAGCGTCTGGTATGGTCTGTCTAGTCTTTTCTCGCCCCTCTCTACACTAACATATAAAAATATTTACACAACAAAGGAAAAAAACACGAGAAAAAAAATGAGAATGCTACATAGCCAATAAAAATAGACAAAATGAATAAATGTGCAAAGGTTTTTCAGAACTTTCTCCCCAATTCTCTCCTAGAAAATATAATGTCCATTCCCCTCTCACCCTTCAACTTCCAGCAGGAGATTTTCACAATGCTGAAAACCTCCTGGGAATTTAAACAAAAATGGATAGCGAAAATGAAGAACCTAAATTACAGTTCACAAGATCGCCACAAAATGTTTCACATTTGCCCAAAGGTGGACCAAAATGCACGCTTATGAAATGACTGCACTCACATCTGTGCAAAACTACAAAAAAGGTGCTGGCAGAGGGCTGGCTGTTCTAAGTATTTAAAAGGCAGCCGTTCAAACATGCAGGCAAAAATCTCAATGTTACACAAGCTTGTCATTCCTCTGAAAAAGACAAGAAAAAAGCAGATGAAAATAAAGGCACACCTGGTCTTTCTAAATAAGCTTGCATACTGAAAAGATGGAAGACAATGGTGGAAGCAATGGGTTGGCTGCACACAAACAGAGAGTGAATGTGCGAGAATGGCTACCAAAAACATAAAGGTGACTGGGGGAACTGTCTTTTCCACCTTGGTTTGGTTATTTTGTGATCCGCAGCCAGTCTGCTGATAAGTATAGCAGCCAAAAGGGACAAAATCTGCAAAAACAAATATCACTGGCATTGAAAGTACAAGCTGAAAAGGTTATCAATGGGGTAAGGGTTCAATGAGGGAGAACAATTGAATTACAGCTCATCCATGCCGTTTGCCGAGCAAACAAAGAGCCACTGTTGGTGGATCAAACCAGCAACAGGACGACAAGAGACGAGGCACTCTAGCGATGAGGTGTAAAGCAAGGGTGGACTGGATTGTAACACTGTTTTTAATGTAATAGCCTATGTAGTCACTATTTTATGAAAAAAAATGATCTCGAATTGGATGCTAGAACATACACTATTTCATTCTATGTTTCGTTATCCTCCAATGTCATTATTCTCCAATACGAACTGCCACATCACTAGTACAACGCTTGTTACACATGCTGCCCTTGCTTCATCCCTCACAGTGACTTCAGGATGAATTGGTAGAGACCGAGGAACGGGTCACTTGTCAACCCTCATAGTTAGCAAAGGTGCTTTATGCGGGGAAACCCAAGACCAGGAAAGGATGGGAAATACCAGCTAAAATACTGCTGGTTGAAAATAACGTTTTGTTCTCTCAGTTTATGATTTCATTGAATTTCACAAGCAGGTTAAAGCCCACTCGATATTTATTCTCCCCATAATGCATACCAACCATCTATTATTCTTTATTTTACACATTCTATGGATAGAATTCTATAATCTGCTTGAGAAAACTCCAATACCAAGTATGAAGTCATGGCTGTCCTCCAGTCAATCCACCACAACTGATTACATCCATCAGTAAATTATCAACTTTTTATTAAATGTTAGCTTCTCTCTAGTTCCTCCAAACCATTTCTATTCAGTCCAGATCCTTCCAACTCTTCCCTGGGAACGTTTATTTCCACAGCATCCCTCAAAGTCTGCAGAGTAGTTCTGTAAATTTTTTTTACTGTCTTTCCTACTATTTTCCCTCATGAATTTACGCTTTGATACGCCGCTGTAAAAATTACAAATAATTAAGACTTGACAAAGCTGTAAGGCTCTAACTTTTTCCAGTTCTGACGAAGGGTCATCGACCTGAAACGTTAACTCTGTTTCTCTCTCCACAGATGCTGCCTGATCTGCTGAGTACTTCCAGCATTTTCTGTTTTTATTTCAGATTCCAGCATCTGCAGTATTTTGCTTTTATAAAGATGTACGGCTGTTTTTCATGGAGGTTCTGGCAACATCATAAAGTTCTTAAATTAAGTTTACAGTCAAAGATTGAACCTAAATCCTTCTCAGGTACCAAAGCTTGCATTGTACAGTTGCTTTATAATTTGAAAAGTGCAAAAATTCCCTGTAAAATATTCTCTTCCTACCCATTGATACGAAATGTCACACTGACCAGCGAAACAAGTAAATCTGCCCACTGATACATAATGGTGCGCACAACATACAGCGTGGCAGAAATAGTTATTCGGGTCTATGCTACATAAAATAAAAAATTGTGTCACCATTGTAGGGTTCTAATGACTTTACAGGGTTAGTTTACCAATATAGTTGAAATCATTCATGTCTTCTAAGACCCTCCCACTCTATCTTTCACTCTATGCAAAACAACAGACAACGGAGCTGAAATTGCCCCGCAGCCTGTCCAGGGGTGGTAACCTTCTGGGCCCGGGTCAGTTAACGCCAGGGGGCGGAAGTCCTACCCCCGGCGTGGAATTGCCGTTTGCGCCCCTCAAACGTGGTGGAGCGCTGTCTCAGGCACTCCACCTCGTTGAAGGGGTGCTCCTGAGGCGTCAGCGCAGCACTGAGGTCAGTGCCACGCTGAACAGGTCAGATCTATGCAGCTCTTCCGCATAGCACTGACACGCCACAACGCCCCTCCTCTTCATTTAAAGGGGGGGGGGGGGCGCCGCTGCGGACTCTGCATGGCTTACTGATGGCCACTACTGGGCCATCAGGGACAATCTCAACCGGGCCAGCGGCCCGGCACGCAAAGAGGAATGCCAGGCTGCATGATGGCAGTCCGGTTGAGACGAAATTAGACAGCAAAGTCGGCCAACAAAAAATAAAAAATGGCAGCCTGGGCCACACACGGCCTCCCTGGGTGGATGTCAGCACTTCATAAAGCTGCTGTGGACATGGGCCGGCGGCACCAGCCTCACGTCCCGCGGGGCGCAAAGGGGTCGGCGCGTACGACGATGACATCATCGCTGGGCATGCGCTGGCCCGGGGCACAAATCGCGGGGCGCGGCGTAAACTGCAATTCACCCCCAAAATCTTGGGGGCAATTTCGCCCAAGGCGTCGCCGCCACCCGCCCCCGGGCGAAAAGGACATTGTGCCCCGTTAGCCTCTACCGGCGGAGCTAACGGGGTGCAAAAAAGGGGCAATTTCAGCCCCAACAGCTCATTAGAAAATACCAAAAACTGAAGTAGACTCCATTTAACAACACATTTAAAATAAAAGTAGCCTTGTTGTACCAACAGAAAACAAATAATATGGTTTCAATAAAAAATTATTCAGAGAGTAAGAAACTAAAACCGAAAATATCCTCATATTTCAAGCCAACTGAACACTGAATCAGAGTTGGACAGAATTTCATGAACCACACAATTTCCCGTAAC
The DNA here is from genome assembly GCF_044704955.1 of Pristiophorus japonicus. Classification (NCBI taxonomy): domain Eukaryota; kingdom Metazoa; phylum Chordata; class Chondrichthyes; family Pristiophoridae; genus Pristiophorus; species Pristiophorus japonicus. Next base: position 105,113,070 of record NC_091992.1, read on the forward strand.
TACTTTACGTCAAATGGAAAGGCGCCGTACAACATGTTAAGCGGGTTGGCTATTTCAGGCAATTCAATAGCCATTTGCACCTCGTTAAAGTGCAATAACTGTAATTATTTAATTATCTCTATTTACAGTTAGCCCTTTGCATAACCCAAAATTGGCGCTCCTATATTATATTCCTTGGGTGCCACTTGAGCAGAATATTTACAAGGGTGGGTATAGGCAGTACCAGCCAAGCATTTTTAGGGCACAACAAATGTGTCAAAGCTCTGAGAGCAAACCATGCTGAATTGATTTGAAAATATCAGAACATTTCAGGCATTTTAATTAATTAATTTTTAAGAGGCATTTTTCTTCTCTCCCCTTTTGTGCTTCTGAAGTATCCCCATGTCACAGCAAGAATCTATAGCCAACCATGTACCTTTGGCTCTGCCCATGCTTCACCATAACAGACCAGAAGTTGTGCGTGAAGGGCCCTTGGTGACATTTTCTTGTTTTCTCATTCTCTGTGGGGAAGCCTTTGGTCTTCAATTAACTCTGCTCCGTGACAACACTATTATATTAGTGATTCACCATTTGGAGAATCATTCCAAAGGATGCACTTCAGGGACTTTTCTCAGACTTTGTCTTCAAATTTTTGTTTCTCAATGGATCATTTTAACATTCTTTGAAATCTTCGGTATTGTGTTTCTTAAAGTAAGAGATTAACAACTCCGTCACAGATTAATCTCTGGTTAATAATCCACGGATTTGATTAACCTGAATGTGCAACCCTGCAAGAAAACTCAATTTTGTTATGAAGTGTAATTGTATTCACGTTGAGGCACACAAATATCTAAACCTGTGTTAGCTGCAGAGTCAATATTTAATACAAGTTAATGGCACATCATCACTTACCACACTGAATGTATAATCATATCATTATAAGTGTGTTTCAGTCAAGTTGGTGCCAAAACCCCCCCAGCAAATTACAAATTCCAAGATATATTAATGCGTTATATTTATGCTGATATCTGCATGTCAGAGATTTCAGTTTAAAAATACCGTTCAATTTTATGCCAGGATGATGGACCCCTGCATTTCACATCCTTGTTTAGTCTACCAATCCTATATCCTCATATTGTAAACCACATTCACCACTTTTCTGCTGAACATGTGCTCCAACTTCCAACTCTTGTGAATTAATCATTTGCCCATGTCTAGTACCAAATCTTCTGTCCACAAAAATAACCATTCAACTAAGATTCCTACCATGCAGCCGAGTGCACAGATTCAAATATTAAAGCCAAATTATGCCACCAGAGAGCAGTATAACAGGATCAAAACTGCAAGTCCATTTCTTAACTACACTATGTAAAGTCCACTTTTTCTTCACAACTTATTTTACTTTCATGAATTTGGGACTTGCTCCAAGGCTTATGGCAATTCTGCTCTTTAACCAGCTATTATGACATGTATGGCAGTGGTTTTGATGACTAAAATGTCCCACCCCTTACAATGGGAAAGTGCCTGGCCTCTGACCAGCAGCATGGTTGAGATTGGGAATGCATATTATTGAATCGTAGAATAGAATCATAGAATGATTATAGCACAGAAGGCGGCCATTCAGCCTATCGAGCCTATACCAAATCTCAGCTAGTTCCCCCGCCCTTTCCCCGTAGTCCTGCAATTTATTTTCCTTCAGATACTTATCCAACTCCCTTTTGAAAGATAAGATTGAGTCTGCCTCCACCATCCTTTCAGGCAATGCATTCCAGAACCCAACCACTTGCTACGTAAAAAAGCTTTTTCTTACATCGCCTTTAGTTCCTTTGTCAATCACCTTAAATTTGTATCCTCTGGTTCTCGACCCTTCTGCCAATGGGAACAGTTTCTCTCTATCTACTCTACTGTCCAGACCCCTTAGGAAATCTCCTCTCAATCTTCTCTGCTCCAAGGAGAACAACCCCAGCTTCTCCAGTCAACGTAACTAAAGTTCCTCATTCCTGGAATCATTCTCATAAATCTTTTCTGCATTCTTCTCTAAGGCCTTCACATCCTTCTGAAAGCATGGTGCCCAGAATTGGAGCACTGAACCTGCATCTTTCTCCTAAGTCTTGCTTGTTGAAGCTCCGGAGCAAAGTGCGACAATAGTATCTAACATTAACTATGCTAGTATAAAATTACATTGACTTGCCAATCATTATGCTGAGCTCAGAGCTCATAAGTAACATTTTAACACAGATTTTACAGTACAAAATACGGAAACTAAATAAACATTTTTGAGATATCATCGAGGATGTGGAAACAAGTCTTTTGCAAAGAATTTTTAAAATTGCACTTTAATAGTAAAAGTAAATACATTTGTAACTATAAATCCTGAATTAACCTTGTGTATTTTAATTTTAATTTTTGAAGTGTGGCTAATCCATTAAAGTGGTATAAAAATAGTCACTTACAAAAATAACCAGTAACATTACCTATATTGTACGAACAGATCGTAAATCAGAATCTGCTGTATTATAATGACAGCGGCATTAAATATTGCTCATGGACAAAATTTAGAAAAGAATGATCTCTCTATTTCTGTTAGCATCTCGCTACTTGACTTCCATTCTATAATCTTTTCTTTCTCCTTCTAGCTTTGCTTGTCTTCAACTCTTTGTCTCCCTTTTTTTCTATCTGTTTGCCTCCCAGATATTTTTGTTGTTCTGCATGTGTCTCTGAATTTGTCCCAGACTTGCTCTCAGTTGGTGTAATTCTTTCCTTGATTCTATCTCATTTTGTTTATGGGATCCACCTTCTGCTCACTTGACCCCATTCCCACTAAACTGCTGACCACCCAACTTCCCTTCCTGGCCCTCCTGCTAGCTGACATCTTAAATGGTTCCTTCACCTCAGATACAGTCCCCTTGCTTTTCAAACGGTCATCACCGCTTCTCAAAAAAAAAGACTCCCTCGGCCCATCTATAATTGTAAATTGCTGCTGCATTTACAATCTCCTTTCCTTTCTAAAGTCTTTGAACGTGTTGTCATCTCCCAAATTCATGCCACCTTTCTATCAACTCCTTGTTTGTATTTTTCAAATCAGGTTTCCACCTCTGCTACCGCATCAAAACAGCCTTCACCAAAGTCACAAATGATATTCTCTGTAACTGTGAGCATTATTCCCCCTTTTGCTCTGCAGCTTTTGACTTCGTCAACCACACCATCCTCCTCTAATGCCTCTCCTCCATTGTCCAACTCAGTGGAACTGCCCTCATGGCTCCACTCTTACCAAACTATTTATAGACAGAACATCTCGAAGCGCTGGCTTTTCCTGTCCCTGTATTATTACCTCTGGAGTCCCCCAAAGATCTATGCTTGGCTCCTTCTTCTTCCTCATCTACATGCTGCCCTTTGCCAATATCCACAGACATGGGGTCAGCTGATGTATGCTGATGACATCCAGCTCTACCTCTTCATCACACATCTCTCAACCTCTCCACTGCCTCGGTGTTGTCAGATTGCGTTTTTGACACCAGTTGTGGATGAGCCACAATTTCCTCCAGCTAAATATTGATAAGATGAAAACCATGGTCTTCAGGCTACACCACACCACCAATTCCATCCCCCTCCCTGGCCACTGCCTAAGGCTTCTTCAGACTATTTGCAAAGTCCGCATCCATTCTGACAGAACTGAATTTATAATCTCATTCCTCTCCATCACAAACTCCGCCTATTTTCACCTCTGTAACATTGCCCGTCTCCACCCATCTGCTGCTGAAACCCTTATCCATCCTTTGTCACCTCCAGATTCAACTATCCCAATATTTCCTTATCCAGCCTCATGTCCCACCTTCTGTAAACCAGCTCACCCAAAACTCTGCTGCGTGTATTCTAATTTTTCAAATCCCTCCGTGGCCTCACCCTTCCCTACCTCTGTAACCTCCTCCAGCCCTACAATCCTCTGAGATCTCTGCGCTCCTCCAATTCTGGCCTCTTGAGCATCCCTGATTTTAATCACCCCACCATTGGTGGCCGTGCCTTCAGCTGCCTAGGCCCTAAGCTCTGGAATCCCCACCCCCCGCCCCCCGTAAACCTTTCCACCTCTCTCTCCTCCTTTATGCTGCTCATTAAAACCTACCTCTTTGCCCAAGCTTTTATTCATCTGCCCTATCTCCTTATGTGGCTCGGTGTTGAATTTTGTTTGATAACGCCCCTGTGAAGTACCTTGGGACATTTTTCTATATTAAAGGTGCTATATAAATGGAAGTTATTGCTGTGTAACATCTAAGTGTTGGGAGTAGAGGATGCAGGAATTGAATTGGTAGCTCAAAGGAGAAGATTAATTGTTGGTAATAGGAGGAGAAAATGGAAGTGCTGGGGATCGTCGGAAGTAGAGGGTGTAATAAGATTGGGGGGATAGGAATATAACTCCTGTGGGCCATATTTTCCCTGCATTCCCCCACCCCAAATGCAGTCGCTGATGGCGCATTTCCCCTGCCCAACACACCCTGCCACTCACCTGCTCCCACAGGAAAGGAAACAAGAAAAGAGAAAGATGAAAAAAGAAGCAAAAAAAGAGTTCAGGAAAGAGGACAGAAGAGAAGCGAGAGCAACAGAAATATAAGAGAGACCGAGAGAGAAACAACAATATAAAGATAACAGAGCCAGATAAGAGAGAGGCCATAACCTTGAACTTAGTGTGTCCAATGCCACGGGAGATCGACTAGTATATCATTTTTTTAAATCATTGGATTTCTCAAGACATTGCTCATGGTAATTTGCATAATTGTCTAGTTTATAAGGACAGACGTGCTGTGCTACATACTTCACAGTGCATTATTCTATAGCTACGGTGCGCTTGTGTTTTTTAAAAAATACAGTCTAATTGTTAAGTAAACAGAACATCAGTTTATTTGGCATTTAATTGTGTTTGGTCAGGAAACTTTGCAAATGACAATATGCTGGTGAGTTTTAGGCTACAGCTGAGAAGCATACAACACTTTAAGATTGTTTTGTATTAGAAGGAATGTGATTTCTGTGTGTACATAAGAAATAGTCCACGCTACTACATTACTTATAGCAAAAATATGTCCAATTTATAAAGTAAGGCAGATATAATTGATTTTTTTTTAAAGTTGGATTTGAATTTGTTCTTGAATATTCTCTCATCTATAAAAATGATATAAGACTGTCTGTAAACAAACCTAAGGTTACAAACTGAAGAAAAAGTGATGCAAAAGAGGTCCTCACATACAAAAACTATTTGGAAAAAGCTCTCGTCAAATGACAAAAAAGGACCTCAAAGATGGTCATTTGTGAATTTAATTGAACTCTAAAATTTGTGAAAAGATCCTGGTATCTGATGAAATTTGGCAAAAGCCTAATACAGCAAATTAAATTGACTGAGGTGCTAGTTCATTGATGCAATATATTATGTGTACACACATACAAATATACAGACATATGTAGGTTCCCTTCCACACAACTCAAGTGTATTTTCTGGCAGGTCACATTACAGAATGACATCAACTGTATTCATGAAGATGTCTGCAGCTGGACCATCTTTTCTTTACAGGGCTCGGCCGACAGTGATGGGTGGCTAATTTGGTGAGGAGAAAAAATGAAAAGGGAAAGAGTTCTGCTTGTGAAAAACAGTCATCCATAGTAATATAATGGTTGGAATTATCATAACCTGCCTCCCCACCCCCCTCACTTCTGCAATGTGGAAGAGATTAATAACTGGTTTAACAATCAACTATATTGTTCTTCTTCACTTGAACTGTTGTCAAGTTTGATGACTGCAGCCAGGTTCTGCCAGAGTGATCTCAAAAGCACATCTTTAGCAACTGGATACACATTTTCAGGAAGATATATACTCAGAAAATGTACTAGTTTGTCAATTGTCAATTGTTAATGCAAGTAACAGCACTGCTATTCAAAGCTAATAAAACCTGTTCTCTATGTATGAAACCCTATGTATGAAACACAGTGTCGATCTACACAATATAATGCCACTGGTAGGTTCAACAGTCTTTGCATTTCCTCCACTTGGCCTTTTCTCTGTACATCGAAGCCTGTTTCTGGTAAGCTTACCATTCATTCAGCACCAGCTCCCACCACCCCCGCCCCCTCCACCCCCCCACGTTACCAACCAATAGTATCAAGTTGCATACATGAATTGCTACTAATTCATCTCTGCTTTAAAGTCACTTTATTAAATCACAAAACAATCGCTGACTACACCTCATTGGTTTCCCAGAGTTCACGCAGCTCCCTGTATTTGCTCCCAGTCATACTGAATGAGATAATTCACGATTGTTTTCTGCAACAGTCTTTTAATAGTCACTTTGTCCTCGTTGACACTGTTCCCCTATCAACTCAACTGCAGCTGTATTCTTGGAAAAAAATATTGGCATGGATAGCAGAATCACACATTAAAGATGATTATCCATCAATTTTGCCACTTAATATAAATCAACTTTACATTTGTAACTGACGTCATTTTTAATGGGAATATAACCATATGTATATGTAAAAGATTAAATGAAAATAAAACAATGAAACAACTACACAAAGAAAAAACATATTTCACCAAACCAAAAGCATATCCATCCTCAAAATTGTAACCATAAAAGTGACTTAATATAAGGAGTACATAACGTCTTAATGTAACAGATTTTATTTAGGAACCACAGCCATTATGGCAGTGATAAATGTACATCCTTTGTGGCAGAAGAATTACAAGTGGTACATTTTCCCAGCCAATACGTTACTTACTTACACAGTTGGATGCAGAGCTCCAGAACCTCCACTCTGCAAATGGATAATCCAAATCTAAATACTAAATTGCAACTATGCAACGTGCAACAATGTTGGTCATTTGTATCCATTTATCAGCAGAACGATAGTAATTATGGGTTATGAGGCTTACCTGAGCTAGCCTTGAGGTCATTAAACTTTTACCTTCATTGCAGCCATGTCCTGGCGGTGATGCTTCTGGCACTGATTTGTGCTACCTCTGCCTATCATGCCTGGCAGCTTGCCTTGCTATCTTTTGGCCACTTTGCGGATAGAAGATGTCCGCCCTCCTGCCGACTTCCTCCACCAATGCCTCCAATACAGCGTAAAAAAATGGGGAGTTCTTGCAACACCTTTAAGAGGTGCAGACTGCCTTTAAATGCAGCAAGCTACCAGTGAACAGTGTGCTGACAACCCACCATTATTTAAATGAATCGGGAGACCAATTTGGGGCATTAGTTGTCTGCATGTGGTCGGAAATTGGCTTAAACCAATTTCTACCCTATGGACTATCAAAATATATAAAGGGTATTTATTTGTCATAATTAAGTCCCTTTCCAATTTGTTCTTAAAAGACAATTCAGTGAGACAAAGCCATTGGTTGTTATGTTACATCAGTAGACTGGGCATGAATGTGAAAACCATAGACAAATTTTTAATGCATTTTTACAAACTATACCATGATTACGCTTATGTTCATTTGTAGTACAAATGTCTCAAATCCGGCAACCTCAGGATCGAAACCGGGCCAATTTTTGGATTTTTCTGGATTTCGGACAGGAAAATCAAGAGCGTACGTATGCTACCGAGACAGACAAAGTACTAATGGTGGCGTGGGTCAGGTCGGGTTGAGGGTCATTCGGCAAGGCTCGGACCAATCTCACACCATTTAAAACATAGCGGCAAAGCCGATTATTAGCCCGCCGGTATTTGGACAATAATTCCAGATTTTATTTTACTGACTATTAAATGGGATTTTCTCAAAAATGTCCGGCTTTCAGACAATTGCGATTTTCAGAAAATATGAGACGTTGTACCTGTATTCTCATTTTTTTCTATCTTGCCTTTTGCACTACATTGTACATTTGTACTGTTGTGATGCAAAATCTTGAGTAGCTGATTTTATTTCCTGCGCCTTCCCAATAATGGTCATCACATTGACAGTAATATCAATCGAGCACTTCCTATTCCTCAATTGCCAATTAGGGCAATCCTCAATTTCTCAGGCTTTCCACATGACATCAAGACCAGTAAACCTGGGAACTAATGGTCAGCTCGGTCAGCTGTGATGGGAGTTCAGACTGCTGCCCCCTTAGCTCGGGGGTCCAGCATCTCCCTTGGCTTACAAAGCTTAAAGGAGACGATGGTTATAGCAGCTTCGCGAGCCTCTCAGCATGCATGCGTTCGCTTCTTGCGCTGAGCATGGAGTGTGTTTGTTGGTGTCAGACAGACAGCTGGTCCAGACTGCCCAGTCGAAGATGAGTTCCAGCAATCTCAAGCCTGGTGCTCAATGGCCAGAGCTCTTTGAGGTTGCCCACCACGGTCATCTCAAGCGCCCTCAGGGGAAGTTCAACAGCCTTCCACCTCCAAAGCTGTAGCTACTGGGGAACCAATTCATAGGAGCACTATAATAGGTAACTGAGCACACAAGACACTTGCCAACTGTTCAAGTGATGATTTACTGGGTTGGTTAAGGAAGTGATGATTTACTGGGTTGGTTAAGGAAGTGATGTTAATGGGGCTTACAGACATCAGTTTCACAAAAGGGTCCCAATTCAGGTGCAGGACCATCATTAACATCTTTTTAAAAGCCTGCATTCGTTTAAGACGGCCACCAGGAACGCCTATTACGCACCAGAACCATTCCTGTGTGGAATGTCACGCTGAAGAAGTTGACTTCATAGCGTCCGCTTTAGATCCGGAAAACGTATAAAATGCATACCAATTTCTACCCCCCCGCCCAATGTGTTACAAATACTGTATTCACTTTTTGCAGGAGGGCTCTATAACTTTCAGAAATCACCCCATCTTCTTCAGGACTAGAAGAGATTCCCAATTTAATTTGCTTGGGGCTTGTTTCAATTTGGCACCATCCACTAGACTGTACATGAAAGTTAGTACAAGACAGACATCAATAATTACTAATTACCGCATCAACATAACTGAGACGGTTCATTAGGCCAACTGTGCTACAGTTCATTATTTGTTATGCTACTATTACAGGACTGAAATGACCTTCAATTGTGACGTTGACAGCAAATTAAATTAATAAGTGGTGCAGCATGATCCATTACGCAATAATAAACCTCCATAATAACGCTCGCAAAAAGAAATCCAGAAATGACATTAAATAAGTGAACAGCACATTGAGGTACTCAGCTGTATATGTAGAAAATACGTGAAAGAAACCTTTTGTTTTACTTATATAACTGGACACACAAAAAATGCACATCTCACATCATAAAAACTATGAACACTTAATTGGTAAATTACTGGAGTATCACAAACAGCGCTGCTAATAGCATTTTTTTGCATTCATGAGAGCTCCATTGTCGACTCAATAATGAAGTCACAGCCCATTACAACCAAATCAGATGCCCTCTGTTAAAAGTTAACACCAAAAACTTTCTAAAACGGTTCCATTTTCCTTTAAATTTGTTACAAATGTACTATTCATCTGATTGGACCTCATGATCAGAGTATAAATAGATTTTGAATTTTACATGAAAAGAAATACTCCGTGATACTTTGATACTATTGCAGCACCTGATGACAAGTAGACTCTACGTCATATTATTATCGTGTTCAGATTGCTTCACTCCAGATAATTCTTGCAATGCTTACAGCAACAAGCCTTAGCAGGGCTGGAGAAGGAACAATTTTCCATTTTGCACTTAGTGAAAGTATAACATGTGCTGACTGGTAAAACAGGGTACTTCTTGCATTGTTTCATGAATGGGATTTAAGTAACAATCTCAGAAGAATGATCTTTCTGCGCTCAAAATTTGTCCAGAACCTGCTGTCAAAATAATGACAAGGCTAATGGCGCTCGCCATTACTTACGGTACAGAAACTTCAGGTGAGGGGCAGATGTGTGGTTAAATATATGAATATCCAAAAGTTGCTGTCGGGAGTTGCGCCGCTCCACCGTTAGCTTTGTGAAAATGGCAACTCACCCTTAGCATTCCCATCTTTTTAGGAGCTTGCTGTATTTACTTATTAATTGCACCACTGTCTGTTATTTTAAGCGTAAGTACCCGTGTTAACAACTTGCTAAGTGTTAATGACGACCAATTAACCTCGCTGGCTCCGAAAATTAACTATTACAAGTGTGGAGACTCATTCCTTCAGGTTTCAAATTGAGGGAGATTTTAAAAATTAAATGTAACATTTTTTTTCTCACTTTTCCTTTGTCTCTTTTTTTCTCTCTTTTTCCAATCTTTCTTGCCCTCTTTATTTTCTGTAGCTGATTTGACATTGAATTCTCTGCCTTTAATTCATCCTCCTTTTCAGTCCTTCTTTTGCCCATTTCCCAGTCCTTAAATCTGATTGGTTAAGGAGATAACCTGTTGGTTGCCCTGTTATCAGCTTGCACTTTCAGCAACTTTGTGGGCAATTCTTTTTGCGCTGAAGGGTGCTGGGGCAAGTACAACTAACGTCAGACGCCATTACACACCCTGCTACAGCAAATTGTGGTCCATAATATCCTACGTGTTAATGATGAGAAATTTAGTGTACTTTTTGCAAAACTATCAGTTATCCAGTATTCAGTGAGATCAGAAAAGATGCTTTCCTTCCTCAAAGGAATTGACCAGCAACAAATTGGATTGTGCACCATACTTGCATGATGTAAAGTAGATTCCTCAAAAATGTCTCCTACTCCAGATTTCCTTCTTTAGCTAGAGAGGTGGAATTTCAATGAGGATGATAACACTATCTGCCCATGGACTTCATACAGAAACCATCAATTTTGCTAGTGTTCTGATCATTTTCTTCCCTTTCAGGTAGATCAAGCCCCATCTTGTTGTGCAGCACGACTACAGCCTCACCAAGAAGTTGAGAAACATTTTCAATGAGGTGGATGAATGTTGATCCAATATTGGATTCAAGCTCTCAATCTTCTGACTCCGATTTCAACATTATACCACATGGACTAGGCTCTGGCAATATCATTTCTAAATGAAATAAAATATGAATCTTAACTCAGATCCTGAAATACCATGCAATGAAACCTGGTTGCTACAAACTGGTGAGCCTCAACACTCCGACCGCAAGAATTTCTACGAAAGTAACTGATGGCCCCGGAGGTTTGGAGAATTGAGGTCCTGGGCCTCTATGCGAAGATCTTCGTAGAGGCACGCATATCCCAGGAGGGTATAGGTTTCATACGCATCACTGGGATCACTGGACCGACCCAACCCATCAGAGTAGCGGGATCCCCATTCATCCTTACGTGAGTTCCGTATATACAGAACCACCATAAATATGAATGGAAATATCCTCAAAATCACAGAAACACTGAAAATAACTTTAAAAAACATCACATATTTCAAATTAATAAAAATGGAATTTAATGAGTTATTTAAAACAAAAATGTACTTTTTTGAAAAATAAATACATATTTTAAAGGGTTTAAAAATAAACTTACCTTGTTAAACAGGATTTTAAATGTTTACATTTTTTTTAATGTAATTTTCTGTACTTTAAAAGTTATACGCTGATAAAAGCAGGCCTTACGCTTTGATCTGTCAATAGAATTCTTGACAGATCACAAGTTCTGGGTTTATGCGCATGCGCTTCGCATACCTAAACCCGGAACTTGCGGGGACCCCACGAGTGCATGTGCTTCTTGTATGCGCCCGTGGGGAGCGCGAATTCAGGCTCAATGTTTCAAGCCCTAACAATTTACTGTTAGTAGTTAGGGATGAGTAAAGTTCATTCAGACCCCAAAACTTATCCCGACAGTACCATAAGATCTCCTATCGCACCATTCTGAATGTCAATGTTGTTGCCTCTACCACCTTGCCTGACAGGTTATTCCAAACATTTACCTCTCCGTTAGTAAAGAAGTTCTTCCTGATTACAGTTTAAAATTTACTTTTCACTGACTTCCATTTTTGTCGGCAGGTCTTGTTAACCTTGCCTGCTTTGAAGTAATAATCCGAGTTGGCCTTATCTATATACCATTCAATATTTTGTACATTTCAATGGAGGATCCCCTTAACAGACTTCAAAGCTTGGGCTTCTTTTCTTTCCTCATAGCTCATCCTAGTTCAGGTTTTGCGGACCAAAACTGGAGCTTTAGCTGTCGCCAAGGACGATCCAGTGGTGTGTGAAATGTCATTAGAAGCAGGTTGAATTATAGCTCACAGTCAACCGATGATACTCAAACATAGATTTACACTCGAAAGCAACTGTTGGGTTTGGGTTCACGATTGTTGCCGTCCTAAAACTTGCTGAGAAATACTTTTCGTTAAGAAAAATCATCCGACATGTAATGCTCCTTTCAATATCAAAACTTTGAACATAATTAAAAATGATCAGGTGAGTAAAGCAGCACTAATTTGTTTTCCTCAGATGTATAAGTCCTAGACTTTCCCCTCAGGACTCAGCCCAGTGACAGCAAACAATGCTTTTGTCTGCTCAAGCCTGGCTCGAAATCATCGGAGCGATGAGCCCTTAATCTCCCATAATACTGTAAAAGTACCTTTCAGAAGGTTGTAAATCCTGTGGCATGAAACTGACATCTTTTTCTGGCAACTTACAACCCTAATATCTTGGCAGGTTGTGGTCTCCATTTCACAGCAAATTTGGCAATGCAACTCAATGGCCCCAAGTTTCCACACACGACAAAACGGGTGCCCCCTCCGAGCTGGGCGCCCGTTTTTCGCGCCGAAAACGGCGCCGGAAAAAAAACGCGCGATTCTGGAGCGCCCTGCAGCTCCATGGCAGCTTGGCGCGTGGCGCCCAGGGGGCGGAGCCTACCACTCGCGCCGATTTTATAAGTGGGAGGGGGCGGGTACCATTTAAATTAGTTTTTTCCTGCCGGCAACCCTGCGCGTGCGCGTTGGAGTGTTCGCGCACGCGCAGTGTGAAGGAAACATTGGCACTCGGCCATTTTTGTAGTTCTTTGCAGCTGTTTAATTTTTGAACATTTTTTAATAAAAGCACATTGCCCTTCCATGATCAGCACTGAGGCTTCTTGCAACAGTGAGAAGGCTGCAGGAAGCCTCAGAAAGTTGAGGCAGCCGTTTCCTGACGGCCTCCCCGCCCCTGCCGTCGGGAATGGCTGCTCAACTTCTGAGGCTTCCTGCAGCCTTCTCACTGTCTCCTTCCCCCCCCGCCCGCCGTTGGGAACGGCTTCCTCCCCCCCCGCTGCGGTCGGTCGGTCGGTTGGGCCCGCACTCCCTCCCTCTCCCCCCCGCCTGCCGTCTGGAACAGCTTCCCCCCCCCCCCTGCCGTCGGTCGGTCGGTTGGGCCCGCACTCCCTCCCTCCCTCCCCCCCGCCTGCCGTCTGGAACAGCTTCCTCCCCGCCCCTGCCGTCGGGAACGAACGGCTGCCTCAACTTGTGAGGCTTCCTGCAGCATTCTCCCTGGCTGAAGCACTTTCACACATCTTTTCTTTGCTTATAAATTTTTATTCAGGTTGGATTTATTTGTATAATATTTGTATAAGTATAAATAAGGATTTATTGTCGAATTTAATGACTTCCCTTCCCCCCCTCGTTCTGGACGCCTAATTTGTAACCTGCGCCTGATTTTTTAATGTGTAGACAAGGTTTTTTCAGTTCTACAAAAATCTTCACTTGCGCCATTCTAAATTAGTTTGGAGTACGTTTTCACTGTGGAAACTTTCAAATCAGGCGGTCAGTGGCCGGACACGCCCCCTTTTGAAGAAAAAATTCTGTTCCAAAGTGAAACTGTTCTAACTGACTAGAACTGCAGAAAACAAATGTGGAGAAATGCGATTTCTAAGATAGTCCGTTCTCCACCAGTTGCTCCTAAAAATCAGGCGCAAATCATGTGGAAACTTGGGCCAATGAGAGGAAGCAACTGAAGCAAATAATATAGAAACATAGAAAATAGGTGCAGGAGCAGGCCATTCGGCCCTTCGAGCCTGTACCGCCATTCAATGAGTTCATGGCTGAACATGCAACTTCAGTACCCCATTCCTGCTTTCTCGCCATACCCCTTGATCCCCCTAGTAGTAAGGACTACATCTAACTCATTTTTGAATATATTTAGTGAATTGGCCTCAACAACTTTCTGTGGTAGAGAATTCCACAGGTTCACCACTCTCTGGGTGAAGAAATTTCTCCTCATCTCGGTCCTAAATGGCTTACCCCTTATCCTTATAGACTGTGACCCCTGGTTCTGGACTTCCCCAACATTAATAAGAACATAAGAATTAGGAACAGGAGTAGGCCATCTAGCCCCTCGAGCCTGCTCCACCACCCAACAAGATCACGGCTGATCTGGCCGTGGAATCAGCTCCACTCCCCATAACCCTTAATTCCCTTAATGGTTAAAAATCTATCTATCTGTGATTTGAATATATTCAATGAGCTAGCCTCAACTGCTTCCTTGGGCAGAGAATTCCACAGATTCACAACCCTCTGGGAGAAGAAATTCCTTCTCAACTCGGTTTTAAATTGGCTCCCCCGTATTTTGAGGCTGTGCCCCCTAGTTCTAGTCTCCCCGACCAGTGGAAACAACCTCTCTGCCTCTATTTTGTCTATCCCTTTCATTATTTTAAATGTTTCTATAAGATCACCCCTCATCCTTCTGAACTCCAACGAGTAAAGACCCAGTCTACTCAATCTATCATCATAAGGTAACCCCCTCATCTCCGGAATCAGCTTCATGAATCGTCTCTGTAACCCCTCCAAAGCTAGTATATCCTTCCTTAAGGTGACCAAAACTGCACGCAGTACTCCAGGTGCGGCCTCACCAATACCCTGTACAGTTGCAGCAGGACCTCCCTGCTTTTGTACTCCATCCCTCTCGCAATGAAGGCCAACATTCCATTCGCCTTCCTGATTACCTGCTGCACCTGCAAACTAACTTTTTGGGATTCATGCACAAGGACCCCCACGTCCCTCTGCACTGCAGCATGTTGTAATTTATCCCCATTCAAATAATATTCCCTTTTACTGTTTTATTTCCCCAAGGTGGATGACCTCACATTTTCCGACATTGTATTCCATCTGCCAAACCTTAGCCCATTCGCTTAACCTATCTAAATCTCTTTGCTGCCTCTCCTCTACACAAACCGCTTTCCCACTAATCTTTAAGTCATCTGCAAATTTTGTTACACTACACTCTGTCCCCTCTTCCAGGTCATCTATGTATATTGTAAACAGTTGTAGTCCCAGCACCGATCCCTGTGGCACACCACTAACCACCGATTTCCAACCCGAAAAGGACCCATTTATCCCGACTCTCTGCTTTCTGTTAGCCAGCCAATTCTCGATCCATGCTAATACATTTCCTCTGACTCCGTGTGCCTTTATCTTCTGCAGTAACCTTTTGTGTGGCACCTTATCGAATGCCTTATGGAAATCTAAGTACACCACATCCATTGGTACACCTCTATCCACATGCTCGTTATATCCTCAAAGAATTCCAGTAAATTAGTTACACATGATTTCCCCTTCATGAATCCATGTTGCGTCTGCTTGATTGCACTATTCCTATCTTGATGTCTCGCTATTTCTTCCTTAATGATAGCTTCAAGCATTTTCCCCACTACAGATGTTAAACTAACCGGCCTATAGTTACCTGCCTTTTGTCTGCCCCCTTTTTTAAACAGAGGCATTACATTAGCTGCTTTCCAATCCGATGGCACCTCCCCAACGTCCAGAGAATTTTGGTAGATTATAACCAATGCATCTGCTATAACTTCCGCCATCTCTTTTAATACCCTGGGATGCATTTCATCAGGACCAGGGGACTTGTCTACCTTGAGTCCCATTAGCCTGTCCAGCACTACCCTCCTAGTGATAGTCTCAAGGTCCTCCCTTCCCACATTCCCGTGACCAGCAATTTTTGGCATGGTTTTTGTGTCTTCCACTGTGAAGACCAAAGCAAAATAATTGTTTAAGGTCTCAGCCATTTCCACATTTCCCATTATTAAATCCCCTTTGTCATCTTCTAAGGGACCAACATTTACTTTAGTCACTCTTTTCCATTTTATATATCAGTAAAAGCTTTTACTATCTGTTTTTATGTTTTGCGCAAGTTTACTTTCGTAATCTATCTTCCCCTTCTTTATTGCTTTCTTAGTCATTCTTTGCTGTCGTTTAAAATTTTCCCAATCTTCTAGTTTCCCACTAACCTTGGCCACCTTATACGCATTGGTTTTTAATTTGATACTCTCCTTTATTTCCTTGGTTATCCACGGCCGGTTATCCCTTCTCTTACCGCCCTTCTTTTTCACTGGAATATATTTTTGTTGAGCACTATGAAAGAGCTCCTTAAAAGTCCTCCACTGTTCCTCAATTGTGCCACCGTTTAGTCTGTGTTCCCAGTCTACTTTAGCCAACTCTGCCCTCATCCCACTTGTAGTCCCCTTTGTTTAAGCATAGTACACTCATTTGAGACACTACTTCCTCACCCTCAATCTGTATTACAAATTCAACCATACTGTGATCACTCATTCCGAGAGGATCTTTTACGAGGAGATCGTTTATTATTCCTGTCTCATTACACAGGACCAGATCTAAGATAGCTTGCTCCCTTGTAGGTTCTGTAACATACTGTTCTAAGAAACAATCCCGTATGCATTCTATGAATTCCTCCTCAAGGCTATCCCATGCGATTTGATTTGACCAATCGATATGCAGATTAAAATCCCCCATGATTACTGCCGTTCCTTTTTCACATGCCTCCATTATTCCCTTGATTATTGCCCGCCCCACCGTGAAGTTATTTTTTGGGGGCCTATAAACCAGGCCCACCAGTGACTTTTTCCCCTTACTATCTCTAATCTCCACCCACAATGATTCAACATTTTGTTCATTAGAGCCAATATCGTCTCTCACAACTTCCCTGATATCATCCTTTACTAACAGAGCTACCCCACCTCCTTTCCCCTCTTGTCTATCTTTCCGAATTCCAAATATAAATTGCTTCGAGAGAAAACCAGGTGTGTTTCTGGAGAAAGATGGGATTTGAGAGATATGGTGAAAAGGTAGGGTTGAGGTCAACCAAAATGAGGCAGTCGGCTGGTTGAGCAAAATTGCCTTTTCCCATTTCTAAAGCTGCTTTTGCATGTCCTTAGAGGCGTGCTTGTGTTGTTCATTCCCAATGCGTGGGTGTCACACATCCATGGCAATCCCAATGGAAATTTTCCAGTTTTGTTTTGACCGGGGAAATCCACTTTTTGCATCGGGACTGCTGTAGGGCATGAAAAGTCCATGAGTCAGCAATCAGCAATGCAAGTACTAGTGTCATTTAAGCTTTCCGATGTAACCCATACATACTTGGTGTGCAACCCCTTCCCATCCGATCATGGGTTTCATACTATGATACAAGTGTCAATGTAAGTAGACTCACAAAGGACTGAGTTTGTAATTTCCTTCCTTCCATCTTCAGGCAACATTCAGAAGAAAAAGGACTGATTTCAAGTTACTATGCTACTTTCTGCACAACATGGAAAGGCTCAGTCTTTCCACAGCACAAGCACTGGAGGCTCCTTTCTGGATCGCGAATAAGCTTGCTGCATTTACTTATGGCATCATTTGTTTGGAAAATGGATGGAGAGAAGCAGTTATCTAAGGGAAACAAACCAAAGGAAATAGCTGAACAAAAATGGGGATGCTCTGGATTTTTTTATTAAAATGTCAAACCTTACTAATTAACTCATTTACACTCATTAAGCTAACTGCTACTTCAGTGACTTCTATTGGTAAAAGAAAATGAACCAGAGCAATGGATTCATTGAAGCTTCCAAATTAATAATTAGGACAGGACAAAAAGATAATTTTACTGAAACAGAAATTATGTCGATACGTTTCCAAGTGCAGGACAAGACTGATTTACTAAAAAGGCATGAAATGACAGTTCTGGGGATACAATTTCCAAATTACTTAAAATTTTTTATGGCAATTTTCTTAGTTTTCCTTCCCTCCTCTCTGAAAGTGCTGACTCGCAATGGGGGTATGACTCCATGGGGCCTGGCATCTCTCCTGTACTTCATTCATGTGGGCATTCCTGATCTGTTAAGACAATCAGTACTGCCTGTGGAGGGTAATTAATCTGTGCCCGATTCTGTTCTTACCTGGCATCCACCAACTTTCCAGAAGGGGTCCCTGGATAGCAACTAGGAGAATGAGGTCTGCCCAATTCTGCCTCCCCAGTCCAGGGGACCTCATGAATTTATTACTCATTTTCTGGACTGACACAACACAGATCATCAACTCACCCAAACAAACAGCCACATTGAAGATATACAAAAGTACTTGTGCAAAGCTGCAGGTGAAATAATAGGGCTAAAATTCTGGCCTCGTCGTGTCCGTATGGAATACGACCCGGCGAGGCCCTGCAAAAGTTGTTTTTTGGTGCGCAATGCGCATGCGTCAAAAACCGGCTTTTCCGATCTGTCTTTGCAGATCCTCCGCAGCCAGGACATTCGCGTGGGCGAGATTGGGCTATTTGCCCAACTATGTCCTTAAAACTCTTGCGCCTGGTAAAAGCAGGCGCATAGCCTACTTTTACCAGTGTAAGTTTTAAAACATAAAAATAAAATTTAAATACACATTTTTGTTAAAAACCATGTCCACTAAGGTAAGTTTATTTTAAACCCTACTAAAACACTTTTTAAAAATCCCCAAATATTTTCTTTTCTAAAACATTTAATTAACTTTCATTTCAATTCATTTTAAATATGTGAGGATTTAAAAAAATGTTTATGTTGTGTTTAATGTCTTTTGTTTTTTTTTCTCATTGATAGCAATAAGAAGTCAGAGATACGGAGTTCTCATTGCTATCAATGAGAATACTGTACCGTGATTTGGTTGTCCAATCACACGTGACTCCAGCTTCTACTTGCGAACCTCGAGGACGGGAGCGACTCCGAAGCGCAGGAAGAGAAAGCCTCCCACGGAATCTCAGGCATCTCTGGGACCACCAAGTACTTCAGTAAAAAATTCTCGGGTTGGAGGCGTTCGTCCGAAGGAAGCCTCCGACCTGAATTTCAGGGCTAGGTGGTCAGAATCAGAGAGATAGCTCAGCTACTTCCTGCAGCAAATAAACTCTTCTGGTTTACTATCATGCTTAATATTTGACACGAAGAGAACAACTTCCTTAACACTTGGAACAATCTCATGAATTACATTCATAAAATATTTTTTGTACAGGTTATTTCACTTGGAAGCTCCACATTTATTTTGCTAACTATTTTGTGAAGACTAAATTATACTTATTCACAGCCTTTGTAAATCATTTTTACCCTCACATGCAGCTGTTGAATTTTAATTACATCAAGGCTGGTGGTGCACACTCTGGGCCCAAGTTTCGGGCCGCGCCGTTCCTGGACGCCCGTTTTTCGTGCCACAAAGTGCGCCTAAAAAAAACTCACCGATTCTCTGGCTCCCTGCTGGTCCTCTGGAGCTGGGCGTGGCGCAGCACGAGCTGTGGGGGGCGGAGCCAGGTCCCTGCACTGAAAACAGTGCCGGGACCTCTGCACATGCGCGCTACAGTGGGCGCGCATGTGCAGTAGCTCCAGGCGGCCAAAAGCACGCAGCCCCTAAGCCCGACCCACCCCCCCCACTGCCGGCGACCCGATCTCCGCGACTCCCACCCCGACTCTCTCCCCCTCCCCGACCTCCGCGACTCTCTCTCCAACCCCCCCGACCTCCGCGACTCTCTCTCCAACCCCCCCACCCCCCCAAGACCCAACGCCACCTACCTGTAAATCCAGCCCGAAGTCATGGGCCTTCTCTCCCTCCCTCCCCTCTCCTTCTCCCCCCCTCTCCTTCCCCCCCCTTCTCCTCCCTCTCCCCCCCATTCTCCTCCCCCCTCCCCTTCACCTCCCTCCTCCTCTTCCCCCCCCACCCGCCTTCTCCCCCTCCCCTCGCTGTCAGAAAAACACAGACAGACAGACAGAGAGATAGAGACATTGACCGAGACACACTTGGGGGGGGGGTGGGGGGGGAGGGGAGGACGCTGTTGGAGGACTCCCGGTGCTGCAGTCGGTAAGTAGAAAACGTTTTATTTATTGATTTTTGAATTTTTTATTAATTTTTTTGATTGATTTATTGGTTGATTTATTGATGTATTTATCATTTATTATTGATGATGTCTCTTTATTTGTAAAACTGAAGTATTTAATGTTTGTAAACTTCCCTTTAAACCCACCCCCCCCCCCTCATATTCCCTACGCCTGATTTGTAACCTACGCCTGATTTTCTAAAGTGTAGACAGGGTTTTTCTGAGCGTACAAAAATCTACACTTACTCCATTCTAAGTTAGTTTGGAGTAAGTTTTCACTGCCTAAACTTTCAAAACAGGAGCAAGTGGCTGAACACGCCCCCTTTTGAAAAAGAAAATCTGTTCCAAACTGAAACTGTTCTAACTGACTGGAACTGGAGCAAACTAAATGCCGAGAATTGCAATTTCTAAGATACTCCATTCTAAACCAGTTGCTCCAAAAAAACAGGAGCAACTCAGTCCGAAACTTGGCCCCAATGTCTCTCCTCCCCGCCTCCCCCCCCCCCCCCCCTTTGCAAACCCCAGCACCAGGCTCAATATGAGCAGGGAGCAACCATGAGTAATACAGTAGGGCTGACCACAAAATCCCATGACTCCGGCACAGCAGGAAGCATCATGTTCATCATGTTCTGATCCCACAATTTAATGCAAAATATACGCTATTATAGAAAATGCGAGGAGCTACTTGTATAATAAAATCTGCTGCATGATTTAATTATACGTGTCTTCAAACAAAGAATCACCTCACTCCTGATGCAACTAAAGCAGTTTGTAGTTTTCTTTGAAAGAGAAACTGATCATTTACTTATAGATGAATGAACAGGGCACAGCTTTTAAAAGCAATAATTTAGAAATGCACATGACAGAAAATTTACAGTGTTCATTTTTGCAGCCTGTGCACCCTGTGCTAAAATAATCACTACTGTGGTAATGCCTAAACATTGATTTGACTTTTTGTTCATTACTAACTAAGTATAAAACTGTGCAATCACAGCAGGGAATAGAGGTTAGCTACTGTTCTGACAAGATTATTTGCACCCAATAAGTACTATGTGGACTTCTGCTGCCTATACTTGAAGTATCAGATAACTATATTTTTCTGATCACAATTATTCCATTAAGAATGAGACTGACATTAAAATGTAATTCCTGTCAAGTTTTAATGTATGTTTCTCCTTTAAGGAGGTTTAATGCCTCTATGAATGTTATTAAGAGACTCAGTAAAATTAATGATTTATAAATGTTTTGGGCTGTTCAATACTATACTCCTCCTCAAGGTTATTTCAGTAAGAAGTTTTTGAATGCTGAGTGCAGGCCATTATTAGGTATTTAAGAACTGAAATGACGCATATATCTTAGATGTAAGAAAACATAATTCATCTAGCAACAGTAGTAATGAAGCTTTGGACTCATTCTGCAAGAGCTCACTGTACAAATTGAATGCTGATGGCATCATTGAGGAGTTACTGATTTGAGGAGTGACAAAGCCCCACTGTTATTACAGATGGAGCCTTTTACCTAGGTTACTTCAGTATTCTGGTTATTTTGTGGCAGGTTCATTCATCTCGTGTACACTATCTAGCTTGCTATCTCCTCCTGCAAGCTACCTTTGCTGATAAGATCTTTAGCACGTGCTGTTTAAATAAATAATTAATATTGCCTCTTTGTAATTCATTTAAAAAAAACACTAACATGCAAAAAAATGTTGGCGCGTTTGCTGAAACTCAGCAGTGTTATTTTGTGCACAGTTAATACATATCAAAGCTCAAATACAATCCTGCCTGTATAAAACCTCCATCCTCGTTAACATTGTTCAAACCACCACAGACATTCACCACTGAATTCTCAAGCTCAGTCATCTCATCAGATGAAGGCTCTTCTCCAAAAGACAATGAAGGAGAAACAAAGGTCATTCGTGGAGCCCACACACATCCATTATGCCACATGCTTGTTGGTGTGTAACCAAATAGTAGTATTTCGGACAATTTGTCATCTCTTGTCCCAGTGAAGTGCATCAGGCTCATTCTCCATCTGTAACATCAGTAAATTTGGGAATTAACAGCAAAACGGTGTGAAATATATATTTGTTAGGCTAAATTAAATTCTACCTATTAAACTATTAAAAAGTTCCAACAATGAGTCGCCAAATACATCTTTCAATGTAAAATTTACAAACAATTAGCAAATGCATCACTACCCACCTTCTCACAGGTGGACAAGTAGTACGGATTCCGCATTCATTTTAAATATAAATTTTGTTCTATGATTACTTTCTGCTTCAATAAAATCCACTTTTTTGATGTATAGAGCATTATATAGCCTTAAAGTCTTTGTGTCATCTGGATTTGCTGTTTATGTGTATTATGCAAACAGGTTTTATGCTTTATTCCCAAAGTCTACATTTTTCCGTGTGGGTAAAGTTTAATGAAAAATGAGATAAGGCTAAGCAGGTGAGCAAGGCCAGAAGAAAGTCGTAAATTAGTTTCCTTCCATTTTTACCGCTTTCCATCAGTTCGCACAGTCCAAAATCCTTCTTATTTTGAACCTTAATTTCAAAACATATTTAATCATATCCCATCTATTTCTCCCTGTAGCTAGACACTTCATTACCATTGTTGAATGTACTATCTTTCAGAACAAATGTTAAACTGAGGCCCAGTCTGCCTGTTCAGGTGGATGTTAAATCCCATGGAACTATTTAAAAAAACGGAGTTCTCCCAGAGTCCTGACCAACAGTCCTCTTTCAACTAACATCAATAAAACCTGATTAACTGGTCATTTATTTCATCGCTATGCTGTTTGTGAACTGGCTATCACGTTTGCCTATGTAACAACAATAACCACACTCCCTAAATAACTAACTGAAGTATTTTGGAATGTCTGGAGGATGTAAAGAAAACTATATATATGAAAGCTCATTCTTTTTCTCTAGTTTAGGTCACATTCATGCAACTGATCGTTGTTCCATGGCCCTACTTGTAGGCATTTAATTGTGTTCTTTATTCGTTCCGGGAAGTGGGCATCGCTGGCAAGGCCAGCATTTATTGCCCTTTCCTAATTGCCCTTGAGAAGGTGGAGGTGAGCCGCCTTCTTGAACCGCTGCAGTCCTTGTGGTGAAGGAACTCCCACAGTGCTGTTAGGGACAGGGTTCCAGGATTTTGATCTGGCAACGATGAAGGAACGGCGATATATTTCCAAGTGAGGAGATAAGTGCTAGAATACTGTGAGGGAATGCGTAGAATTAATACAAACTCTCAAGTGTGTCCTCAGACAATACTACAATCTGACCTATTGGTAATACGCAGCAGTTTATTTGGGATCAAGGTCAAAATGATCTTCATTTATTTTTGAGCTTTTGGCCTTAATTGTTCCTGTCTTTACAATCTGACGAACAACTTACAAACTCATCAATAAGAAGGAAAATATCCACTAGCTTATTTCTTTCTTTTTGCAGCAGCAGATTTATCCTGGCAGACAGTTGTGGCTGAGCCTGCAGTGAAATATGTAGGAATCACAGAAATGTGGAGCAATTATGGGCAAGTTTTGCACACTCTACAGCTGGATTAAGAATATTTCTGTTAGTTTTCCCTCTTAACTGCCAATTTAGGTGCTTGAGAAATGTGAAAGCGGCTTTAATATCTGAGGGTCTTGATTGGCAATTTCTCTTTTGCTATGATTACGGATTCCATGGAAAATTCGGAAGCATGCATTTGCCATCTTGATTTAAGACCATTAAGTTCTACAAAGTAAGAGCCCATCTGCCCTATATTCAGAAAAAAAGGGAAAAATATATTCCTAGGATTGACAAATATTTAAATATCCAGCCAGGCCAACGACTTAAATACATCCTAGATGGATAAGCAGACATTCTGTAAAGCACAAATGTTTTTTTATCAGCATTATAAATTTATGACCAGTTTAAAACTGAATTACTCAACATATCCAAATGACAGGGCAATTATATGCAAGAACCTAAAATACTATGACGCTAAACTAATTATCTACTTTGGAAGGAATTTATTAACAATTCTATTACATTCTGAAGCCCATGTGAAAAGAATATTTCAACTGTTTCTCTCCGCCCAGTGACTCTCAGTGAAATAAACTGCATGTACTGAGGCTAGGTGGAGGAAAAGGAGATGTACCAAAATCAAAAGTACTATCAAATCTGGCACAAGCCTCTGTAAAAGACAGTTAATCGTACAGTTTTAAAGAAAAAGAAAGCAGTCATACAAAAATGTAAATGGGTTAGGCAGAAGATTGAAAATATTAGTCTGACAGAAAATGACACAAAAAAAACATTCCTCTCAACTGAGCTGCTAATCAACTAATAAATCCTTTACTTACTCACACTGGAAGATATTCGTTTTGCTCATGTGTTGTAGTTTTTAAACTACCAAGTGTGATTATATAGGCCGTAACAGCATCTCAATGTCTGTGGAAACATCAAATTAAACTATCATGTTCCCTCCACCACCCCCCCGCCATTTCCCATGTGATTCTCCCTCAAACCATCCCCTACGTCTGAAGGGAAATTTCAGTGGTTGACAGCATTCTACATTTGCAAAATTCAATTTCTAAAAAGAGGATTAAGTTCTTTCAATCAAGTTTGGAAACTGTCACCTTCACACTAATTAACTAGAGTGGCCTCTGTTGTTGCCTCCTGTTTGACTTTTCAGGTCAGTGTACAACAGTCACGTTTGTAGACCGAATGCATCAAAGTCTCATTTCCAAATGTAAGCAACAGTCCCTTTTGATGCCATCTCAAACTGACCACCCAGTACTTTCCTCCGTAACTACCTCTGTGCTAATCAGCTAAATTTTTGCACTGCAAGAAGAGACTACACCAGAACAAGAATATTTAATCCCTTTCCTTTATCAGAAAAAGCCCCCTTAAAACTAATTTAATGAATAGATCAGATGGATCATAGGAAAACAGTCAACTAAGGATATCCTGAGAATTACTAGTACACTCTATTAAGACTGAGCTGCACTAATAATATTTGATAGTACAATTAATTCTACAGCTATTATTGATGCAATATAACATTTGATCGGGGTAATTTTCAAGTAACTTCAAGTAACCACAATTGCACCAAATAAGGAAATGGAATACCTCACAGTTTGCAATTAAATAAACTTCTAAGCTTGGCTGACAAAATATTTTCTGTAATTCTAACATAATTACTGCTAAAGCGTTTAGAAAGTGCCATAATAGTTTGCAAAGCCACCATTCCAGTCTTTGTAAAATAAAATGTCATGGCTTCATCCACAGTTAACCTGCGAATAAATTTGGGAACCATTATTCTCAGTTTTTAGAACTGACTAAACAGCTCTCCCTTCAAAACAGCAACGATTTGGAACTACTCAGGAAGACTCATTCTCAAGAGGCAGAAGGAGTGGTAAATTACTTGATAAGTAGATTATCGCAGGAGGAACTGAACTCAGCAGGCTTTGAGATGATTAAACCCTGGGAAATTCATCCACAAAATACCAGGGGGCCGAAATTGCCCTGCTCTGGGTTTAAGGGGGCCCATTCTGCTAAAGGTGATTTTTTTTGTGCCAGCGCAAGAAGCGGCGGCCCCACCACAGATTTGGGCTCTTTGATTTTTAAAAGAATGCTCGCCCGGCGCTCAGGGCGCGATGTTCAGCGCTGCACTCAGCGTGGTGCAGACATGCCGCGTCATGCTGACGCCTCACAACATCCCGCCCCCTTTTTTTTTTAAAAGGGGAGGGCCGCTGCGAGCTCTGCACCCTCTTTAGTGACATCCGCTGGGCCACGAGGGAGGATGTCGGCCGGGCCAGCGGCCTGGCACCCAAGAGGGCGTGCCAGGCTGCATGTTGCCGGCTCGGCCAAACTAGTGGCTGCCATTGTCAGACCGACTGAAAAGTAATCCGAAAGAAAATAGATGGCGGCCGCCACGCTGTCATCTACCCTTTAAGGGTGGTCCGGGCGCCACAGCTTCTCGCACCGAGAAGTTGTTGGTGGATTTGCCCCTTGCCGACCTCGCGAGACCCGCAGGGCAATTTCCCCCGAGGGACGCAAAGGGGTGGGCGCATGGCGATGATGTAATCGGCGTGCGTGCGCTGCGCCAGTGCGCAAATCACAGGTCGCGGCGCAAACCACTTTTCACCGACGGAGCCCTGGGGGCAATTCTGCGCGGATCGATGTAGTTGCCGCGCTAGCTGGCCGCGCTAACTGGCCCTGTGCAAAGGGGCAATTTCAGCCCATAGGGCTTTGGTCTCATTTGTTTCCTACCTTTGCTAATCAGCAGTTGAAAACATATTGGGATGCCCTTGAGTGAAAATGAGATTTCAGTTAACTTTTAACAGCCTAAGAAATTTTCTTAATGGAAGAAAAACCTGTATTTGATTCCACAGAGGGCAAGGTCCCAAAAGGGTAACCCTTGACAAATCCCAGATTGTACTTGCCTCTGTCTGCAGTTTGGCAACAAAACACAATGGCATCATGTATGTATACACTTTACAGGCTGAACCCCTATTCATGGTAGGAAGAAGCTTCACACATAATGGGCCTTGTAGAACAAGATTGAAGTTTCTTAATTAAGTCAGCTGAAAGACAGTCTAAGCAGTCTTCCCCTTAGATCCCTTAACCCCTAAAGAGTAGTGATCATCAAATCAAAGCATTAAAATCTAGCTCGCAAATCTTTATTTATTGTGCCCTGTGCTCAGTAGGGCCTCTTCAGCTCTCTCACTGTTTCAGTGATTTTAGGCATGTTTCTGGTTTATAAACAAGAAACAAAGGGTCTTCTTGTGTGTCACGGAAGCCTTCCAGTAGAGCTGAATTTCATTCCTTTGCACTGCAAAGCAGCATAGTGTCTGGAGAACTATTTAGCGAGATTCATCACATTAACATGTCTATACAAAATCAAAGAGTATATTAAAACATATCCGAGTATTAATACCATACCAGGATTCAGACGAGGGCAATTAGAAAAACTGTTGAAATGCTTTCCCTTGACCAATTTAATTATCAGATAATTGTCTCTCAACAAACTACCCATTATCTCGACTTAAATGGCATTCTATAAATGCTGTGAAAATCTCAATAACCACAATCCCTCTTGTATTTTCGCTCTTTTATAATAATGGCTCTCCCGAACAAGACCCAATTGTTTCCCGGCATTAAGTCACAGAGTGTGAATTGCTTTAATTTTTCTCCTTTAGCAGCTGTGCAGGGTGGGCCACAAGGTGCTTGTAATAATGAGGCAGAGGGACACTAAAGAGGCACAGAGACCTGGCGGTCAGAGAGAGGGCGCTTCACAGTCGCCTGGTGTCACAAAAGTTGCCTTTTAAAAATGTCCATGTGTTCATCCTGTCAGCAGCTTTGGTGAAGAGGGAGGGGGACTCAGATACTACTCAAAGTGCTTTACCAATGGGCAACAATCTCACCGTTTGCTGTTCTAACCTTGTGTGTTCACCAATGTTTTTTTTATTCCCTATAATTCTTGCCTTTTTTTGTGATTTTTCTGCCTACTCATTAGTAATGCCCAGCAACATTCAACAGACAGAGATGTGTGTGTCAAACAAAGAGAAGAGAAAAAAAAAGAGGGAGGGGAGAGGGAAGGAATTCTCCATTCACTTCTCTGTAGGATTCATTAATATCCTAAACTGTTGGCACAGCCTAAAATAGTTATACGGTAACAAAGCGCACACTGACTCAGAGTCTGGGATCTTCAAATAAACCTTGCAGGCTGTCATGGCCACCAGGAAGCAGAATTAGTGCAATATTAGCTGACCTTCATTTTGTTATTTCTTCAAACCTGACTGCTGTACCCTGTTTGCTGGTTACTAGGCTCCCTTGTGGAAAAAATGTAAGCATTTCTTCGGCAATTCAATGGCAGGTTTGAAAGGCAAATAAAACCAATCTTGAAGTAATATTTTTCACTTATTATTATGCAGCTCTATTTTTCATTTGGGTTTAGATCAGTGTTGTCAAAACAATGTTTTAAGTTAATGATTTCTCCTGAAACAGAGATACAAACTACAAAAGAGAGATTGCACTATCAACCCCAACCACAGTGTTGTGATGCAGAGAGAACAATAAGCTTTTACTTTTCAGTCACGACATGTTAAATTGCTATTCTTAATAATGCAAATGCAAAGAGAATAGCAATAGCGATCTGCATTTTTGCAACAGAAAGGACATGTTTGTTGTGAAAATTGTTAATTATCAAACAAAAAGCCCTTTAAATGTAAAAGAGCATAATTACAAGTTGTTAATGAATAAAGGTGAAAGTGGTAACATGGAAACATGGTAAAACAGACTACATCACATTCATTAACTCTTAATGATGTCCAGTACTAAAAGGAACATGATTTTCTCGATCATTTCAAAGATTGAGTTGTTTGAACTGCAACTGAAGTACTATGCTAAAACTGTTTTCTGCAAATCTAATGCAAGACATTTTTTTGAGGAAAAGGAATTTCCTTTTTTAAAATTTTGCAATGCAAAATGAAGTTGGGAAAATATCTAATCACATGCAACCATAAATGATGGACGACTCTGGCAGAAGCCTGGTGCTCTTGGGAAGTTACACTGCCAGGGTGCAGGTCATTTGCTTACTTACTGGCAACAGCTGCCGACAGCCCTTACAGAGGGCAAGAAGGTGAGAATTACTATCAATGAATCCTCACTTAGTGTTTGAACAGCTGCATATGCAAATAACATCATAAAGCCTTGGCTTTTTGTTTTGCCATACAAAAGACTCCGCACAACAGTACATTCACAAACACATCCACCTCCTAAATACTTCTGCTGATGGACAAGTGGGAAAAGAGTTAAGTAGGCCATGTTCAAGGGAAACCAGTAAAAGCAATGACATCGTAATGCCACCTGGTGGATCGAAGGGACTATATTAAATACATCCACATACCACAAGAAGCTGACTTCTTATCAACCAATCTGATGCGCCTTGTTTCACTCTGAATTCTGGAATCAGTTTTATCCACTAAATGCGTAAGGTCATCAATGATTTCTGCATGAAAAGGAAAAGAGAAAGAGATATTAGTTTTCGAGTTGCTGTTAAGTCAGAATTCCAGATCGATTAAGAGTGAAATACAATTACAGTAAGCACTGTGAAATGCAATACAGTCACATCAGTGTTTTTGAGGGAAATAGTATAGCAGCGCATAGCTAAAATATCCACACACCACTGGAGGAATACCAACAAGAACATGGGGTTTCAATAATGTTCTCCAATTACACTTTCTAAATACATTCTGGAAGTGATCAGTGTCTTTTAGTGTACTGCTGGGTTTGCATTAAGGTCAGCATTCATCTATTTTGTATTATTTAAACCAATTACAGAGACATCAGCACGAGCTTTTACCTCCAAAGACAATAGCCAAGATGATTAGCTTTGAAAATGACAAGGAATAAGCACCAACAATT
Organism: Pristiophorus japonicus; assembly: GCF_044704955.1. Taxonomy (NCBI): domain Eukaryota; kingdom Metazoa; phylum Chordata; class Chondrichthyes; family Pristiophoridae; genus Pristiophorus; species Pristiophorus japonicus. Next base: position 105,142,456 of record NC_091992.1, read on the forward strand.
CTATCTGCACTGTAGGAAGAGACTACAATCGCACACTGAAAGAGATGAGCTTCAGCGGGCTGTGCTCAAGTCCAATAGTTTTGTTTACCTATGTATTAACATAAATACCAAAATTATTAACAGAACATCTCTGATATTTGTAATACAAAACCCAACTCAAATCGACTAACAGTGCAGTGGTGTACATTATTCCCATCCAAACATCCATAATCTAAGGCATATGGCAATATTTGAATTTAGAGAGCTTCCTTGCCTAAAGTAGAGTGAATTAAATATGATCACTGAGGCAACAGTTTGGCATGAAAAGATCTTACCCAGAATAAAAAGCATTGTACTTGCGAATGTGCAGTCGATTCACCATTTGACAAACAATTTTAAGAATTTGTCCACAAATGTCAAAAGTAAAATTCTTTACAATGATTGTCACCTGAAATAACTTGCTCTGCATTCCTCATTCGCACTATTTACTTTGAAATCAGTGTCTTTTGGATGCTTGCTTCGCTAGGTATTTGAAGACAGACAGCGGGCGTCAACATATCTCAAATGATTCAGGGAGGTCATGAAAGTATCTGATCACAAATCACTCCTGGGTGAATCAACCCTACCTGCAAACAACCAGTGAGCTAAACTTACAGACTAACTAGCTGTTTGATGCATGTGATTTCTTTAAGTCATTTATGGATTCCTCCCTTCCTCTTCCCCCCCGCCCCCCGCCACCCCCAGAGCAGACTGACAAGACAATTCTACAATGAGATGTGGGCTAGTTCCTTGGGTTAGGCATTTGTTTTAAAGTTGATTGTTGCAGAAACTTACTACATATTTATAAGCAGAGACTTCAAATTCTATCTAATAATGTCACTGTCAGTGAAACAATACTGGGAACAAAATCCTAACAAAAAAAGGTAACAACATTTTTCTTATGCGTGTGAACATTAGGAGGGAGAGTTGATGGTGAAAAGTATTTTGAAGCTGCTAAATTACTACTCAAATATACTGATGATTCAGCAAAGATTTCTTTACTCGTCAAGGATGTTTCATTAGTAACAGATATAGGATCGTAGGTCATTTGTTTCTGGTATTACATTACTAGTAATCTTTCAGTGAAAGAAGTTATTTCTTGCTGACTGCTGCTACATTAGCAATATTTCTGATACTTATGTTACTACAAAGACAGAAAACCAACACAACCCTCAGACATTCAACCTTTTCAAATTACACATATTCAGCACTGACTGACAACTGTAACTACTGTGGGAGGTAGAATTGTAGGTGCTTATCACATAAAATTGTTAAAGTAAATAGCATGCTGCTTCCAAAACAGTTTGTTTTCGAGGAAACATTTGTATATTAGATTCCGGAAAAAAAATGGACCCATTTCCTTCCATTCCATATCTCGGCACACAAATGAAAGTAATTTTTTTTAATCCTGTGAAGGAGGACACTACAGAATAATGTAGTGGGAAATCTTCACTAAGTTGCAATATGATCCCATATAATCTTTTCAAAATTATTAAACATATACTAGCAAAACCTCGTTCAAATCCATCTTGGCTTCTCTGCAATGATCCAAGCACTTCTGCGCATTTATTTAAATTCTGCTGGTCACTACACAGTCTTAAAAAAAAATCACATTGCGCTTCAGATGCATGTTATTTTTCCTCTTTAACTCTGGCTCCACAGAAACCATTATTCCCACATCTCCAATACACATGTGTAAAGAAATCAAGAACTGAGCAAAGACATGGTGCTGATTTGAATTGTTTCACAATTGCACTTGATTGATCCCGAGTAGTTATACCAACACTTTGGTATTGCTTTGCAATGGTGAGACACCCCCATGGGGAGGCCTTCTCATGGCATTTGGCTCAACACTGTGTAGATACTGTGCTAAGCCAGGATTAGCAAATCCATTGGATGTCCTAAGCATTTTCTAAACTCAAGCCCTCTTTTTTTTTTAAAACATCACGGTCTCAAAACATTTTTTAAAAACTCAACTCCAGGGAGAGAGCTCTGCACATACAGCATGTTGCATGTGTACAGCTCTCCGAGTGCGATACAGAGCCATGCAATAGTTTTGCTGGATGCAAATTTCTCTCTACACTTACCAGTCTCTTACAGCAGCTTAAACAAGTGTTTCTCACAAAAAAAAGGTCTGAAAACACTGACTCTTAGAAGCCTCAAAATTTCATGTCGAGCAGTTGCCTATTGTTACAAAAATTATAGAAAATAGACAAAAGAAATACAGGATTTAATAAAAGTGCCTTCAGTTGACCAGATATAGATTCAGATCTCATTAAATTTCCTGTATTTTCTTACAGTTCTGGAAAAACTCCAGTTTGCTGAACTGAAAGGACTCAGGTTGTCAGCAGTTTGCCCAAATGTTTTACAAAGCAAAGTAGCAATTGAAAAAACAATCTGAGAGACTGCGACACATGTAGCATGACTAAACCAAAATGTAAGCGGAGGATTAGTAAACTCTTCTAACCTTCTGCATCAACAAACAAGTGTGTGAAACTATGCTTTCTTCTCCCACTCAAAGACAAACATCTGGGTGACGTGCAATTTTCGATGAGGTTGCTGATCAAAATCCAGATATTTAACAACCAAAGAATTATCAGCTTTTATAACACGTTGGTTACACTCTATAAACTCAGAATTTGTTTTGTTTGCTTTTCTTCCAAGAGTTTTTCCTATCCACAGGAATTGCACAAACTATTACAAATTTCTATTTGAAAACTGTTCAAAAGGAAAATTCAACAACAACTGAGGTATAATATAACCACTGTCTCCCCACTCCTCCAAGCATCAACTCAGCTTTCGACTGCACTGGAGTTTTAATGACAAGGAGCTGACAACTTGTGAGGCCCCATCACTCTTGTGTGCTTGGACGCACAGGAAACCACACAATACCCTGGTCAGTGGAAGGACTAGTCATCTCATGTTTGCATCAGAAAAAAATGTGTTAAATGCTCCCATCAAAATTCAGTTTCCCTTCGTTGTCAAGGACAAAGAATGATAAGCACGCTTGGGAAACAGCTTATTTCATTTAGAAACAGCTTATTTCATTTGCCAACAGCATCCAGACTTCTAAAAAACGCTATAAAAATTCACAGAAGTTAACCACTGCCTTACAAATGCTGCTTTTCAATCACTGCCCTGCTATCAAGCAAAAATCGTCCTATTTTCTCACTGAAACAAAATGCAGATTAAGCAAATTGTATTTCTTCAAAATGCGTGACTTGAGGCAAAAATGTCCTTGTTGCGGTTGCATAATGTACCAACTAGAAACGCACAGAAATCTACACATTGTCATCACGGTGACTGCCTCAATATGCATTCACAACTGATTGAGCAGTTCTCAAGTGAATTTGTTACTCAGATAGGGTTTGAGAAACAAACCATTTAACATGTGCAATCAATGCTCATTTTCAACAGGAAACTATGGTTTGTAAAGCAGGAAAGGGATTGGTTTTATTTAATTTTTTAATGCATCACATATCATGTCTTTAGATAACTGTTCCTGTCAAGCTCAGGTGCGCATCTCTCTCAAGGGACGAAACCTGCCACGGCTGTGCTAACTGTGTAGTCTTAACTCCAGGGTAGGGACTTCCTTCCCTATTGTTCCCATGATGTACAACTAGGCACAAGGCCATCACAGGATTATTTCTGGCTAACAAACACTGTCAGCTGTGAGAGCTCATACTTTTCTCTTTCCAGCTCTTATTATATTGCTTGGGATTTCTCTAAAATAGTTTGTTGTCAGGGCAGCATCTCATCTTTTGCCATTTGCCCTATTTCGAACAGATGGAAATATACAAGTTAACCTCCCCTTGGTTAACTATCATAATGAGCAGTCTATTAAAATGCTCATATGATGCTTAATAAAAACATTGCTTTTGCATTCCCTGCAATGCTTTTTCTTTACCCCAATTTTATATAAAAATGTAACGAGCAGTAATTACATTTGGAATTGCCGTGTTTTTTTTAAATATAATAGTCCAAGTCATTAGAAGCAATTTTGGGCGACAACACTAAGACTCATTTGAACGATCTGACAGATGTGCTAACCGTTCCCTCGAGTCACTCCAGCACAGTGCTCTTGCACAAAGCACTTCCTCCCTGAGCTACCTTGACAACGACACACACACAGAACAATGGGTTGCTGAGCCCGAGGAACATCACAGAAAAGCTTTTCCGGGACACCCTGTCACACCACAAACAATCTGTAAAAAAAAAATTATATCACAACAAAAGTGTAAATAAAAGTATAAACAAAAGATACCTGGTCATATTGAAGATACCTATCAAACAAACATACCCAATATTAGATTGCATTTGTAGCTTAATTGCTGTTGGATTATTCTATCCTATCTGGCTCTTGCCAAAATTGTACAGTTTCGCCCCCGACTCCATCCCTCTTCCTGGCTGCCCGCTCAGACTACGCCTGACTGTGCACAATCTCTCTGTCCTACTTGACCCAGATCTGAAATTTTAATCCCGTGTCCTAACCACTACAAAGATCACTTATTTTCACCTCTGCAGCTCCTTCGCCTTTGCCCTAAATCGCCTCACTTTATCCAGATTTGTTTATTCCAATGCTCACCTTGCTAGTTTCTGAGTTCTGCTCTTCATAAATTACAACTCAAAATGCCACCACCCACATCCTCTCTCTCTCTCTCAATTAATCTTGTCCTCGCTTTGCCTCATTGACTCCCTATTCTCCAATGCATCAACTTCACGGCCTCACCCCCTCCCGACCTCTGCAACCTCCTTCAGCCCCACATTCTAGGATGCAATCTCTGCTCTACTGACTCTGGCCTCAATCCTTCCCTCCACTCCACTGTCTGTCTTGGCCCCTTGTTAAATCCCTTCACCTTTCTACCTCTTTTCTCATTCAAAATGCCTCCTCAAAACCTATTTGGTCGCCATTTTATCCTTCCACCACTGCTCACCGCCTGGTTATTTTTGCCGTTGTAAAGTGCTCTGAATGTTTTATTCAGGTTAACAGTGCAAGTTGCTCAGTAACATCATGCAAGTCTGATATCACTAAATTTTGTTGAAACAAATGTTTTTTTCTAACTAATGTTTGGATTACAATCTGCAAAGGAAACATTTTGGTCACTTTATATTTTTACTTATCAAACACTTACTACTGATGTGCCTTCCTGTCCTGTCACAATCAATGGGCAACAATCTATGGTCATTTAAGTCACTATAAAAACAACACATCATTGGCTTCTAACATACAGATAACTGACTACAGCCAAGCATTCATAAAACAAATGCTGACTATACTACTAGATAATGACAAAATCAAGCTTATGTTACAAAACTGCCTTCTATTGTCAAATGACTTGCAAGGCAATCAAGTTCAAAAAGAAGGAAACAAAGATTTAATACAATTTGCCAAAAGCAATGCATAAACTGGTGATGTCGCTTCTCTATTTTGTGCATTTACTCACTTTTTTCATTTGCTTAGATATTTGATATTAATATCGGTTGAGTGAGGAAAGCAATGCAGAATGGCATACAACACGAGAGGTCTGTCAGGGATACAGTGTGGGACAAGGCACATGTCCTTGAACTTAGCAAAGGCACCTGGTACAAGCAAAATGGAACATAAGACTCCTTGATATCAATTGATAAATGGCTGGATGCCAAGAATCATTTAATCGAATCAATACCAAGACAAGTAAGCACACATGGCTCAGTTGGCAAAACAAAACCGAAATAGTTTACTCTCCAGGACTCTGCGCGTGTCTGTAGTATTATATGCAAGCGGTGCAGCAATTATGGACAGGACTCAATCATGCAAGTAATGATGGGACATGAACAGGAACATGTACAAAAGGAACAATTCTTCAATTTCACACACTGCCATTCTATCAAAGCTGGCCTGAGTCATACTGCCACTTTCCTGCCTGTTTCAATGTTGCTTGGTATTTTCTCTTTCAAAGGAATGTAACGGATTTCAGTAAGCTTACAAACAGTGCTGTCAATTAAATACTGAAACTTAATTACAATATAAATTGCCATTTAAAAAAAAAACTGTTTTTAAAAAATGCATTTACTCTCACAGGAACAGAGATTTAAAAAAAACTTTACTTCTGATCAATGTTGGATCTTACTTTTGTTATAAATGTTTGGCAGTAGAAGGTAATATGTTGTACTAATGATGGAATTGTTACTCTCCTTCAAAATTACAATCTGTAATTCTGTAAAATTCAAGAGTGGATCCCACTGAAAAGCTACTCTATATATTTATAAAGTTTTAAACATCACCCATGCACAATTTTTATGATTGTGATTACCATTGAAGTAAAATTAACAACTGCTAGATAAATCTTCTCCCCTAAACTACGAGACGCTGAACCTCCATTTACAGTATCATAGGATACACATTTACTTCTTGTTAAACATTTGCTTTGTAGCATATACAATTCATGTAAAGAGATTTTTTTTAATTATTAAGCTCTGTAAAGTTTCCAGTCTTCTAAAGAACAATTTCACAAAGAGCTCAAAAGGTAACAAAAGCATTTCACTTGCACTTTGCAAAGGAATGTGACTGGTCATTATCAGAGGGCGGAGACCCCGGCACAGCTCAACCAATCAGTTCCTATGGAACGAGTGAGAAAAATTCTCACCAGGCTGCTCTTGCACTCCTCTCAGCAGTTGGCTCAAGAGCAACAGTGTGCAGGCCTGGAAGCAGATTGACTGCCCATCACCACAGGACAAGTCCACAGGGTCCACTGAGACCAGAAACTGAGCAAAAAACAAAGCACAACATGCCAAATAAATATACATGCACAAACATTCAATAAGGGCTTACAAGAGATCAGAGGAAGGTGTACTCCTTCTTGCCACAATATATCATATTAAATCTACCTTTTCGTTATACTTCATTATATAATGCTATAATGCAACATTATCTTATTGCTGCCTGTTAAAAGACTATGGGCTGGAAATTCCTCAACCTTTCGCCGGGTTTTTTGGTGGAAAACAGTGCGGCGGGAAATTCCCTGAAGTCTTGCGGCGGCGGTTTTGAAATACCGCTGGGGAGCGGACCGCCGGCGTGCAAGATGGAAATGGCGCTTTCGCCCGATATTTGACTCAGCGATGACCCGAAGATAGGATCAAATAAAACGTCGGGGGAAAAGCTGCGTTGCAGCCCTTGGAACGGCGGTAGGTATGAAGACCTGCAAAAAAGGCAAGTTAAAGTTTTTATTTTTTAATTCTTTTGCAGTGATTCAAAAGAAAAGGGTCTTGTGAATGTTTTGTGATTTTTTATTTTTTGGAATTTTTTTTTTGGTGTTTTCCTCCCTCCCTGGGCCCAACTCGCAGTGGTGTCGGCCTTAGAGAAAAGTTGTAGAAAATTTGCGTTTTGCGCCACGAATCCTTGTGCAACACTGATTTTTACCACTGGGCGCATTTTTTACTGAATGTTAGGCCTCGAAATCATAGCGGAGTCATAGCGGTATTTTTGGCGGAAAATTACCGCTATGACCAAAGATGGAATTTCTAGCCCAATATATTTTTTAAATCTTAGTGGTGAGTTGCATCGATGTTAGAGTAAGGACCCATCAGTTTTTTTTTGAGAAACATTGCCATGTAATATAAAGCAGGCAGCTTCAGGAAACATAATGCAGGTGCACAGAGATAACAGTTTGCAGAAAACATTAGATTAAGGATTATAAGTTTATTCTGCGTTATGAAGAATGAAGGAACTTCTGAAAGTAAATGTTTGGTCAACCTTGACATACTTTTGTAACGTGGTGATGGTCTGTGAGAAAAATTAACCACACACAGCACACACAACGTGCACGCCCAACACACAGCACATGCGCACACACACACACATGCAGTACACACCACGTGCACACCCAACACACAGCACGTGCACATACAACACACAGCACACCACGTGCACACACACAACACAGCACGCGCACAAACACAGCACACAGCACACACCACATGTGCGCACAGCACACATAGCACACACACAAGCTGCAATGGATTAGAGTGATGATGGATGTTTCTAGTGGAGCCATAATTTGCATCAGCCACTGTATACATTTAAAATTTACATAACATGCAGCATTGCAACTGAGACTTTGAAGATGTCATAACTATCAAACAACCACAGAAAATCTTTCATTTCCAACCACTGGATTTCAAATAAAGAAATCACCTAACTATTCTTGGTCATTTGACTGGTCATTTATGCTTTGTTATGGAGTTGAAGAGAGGGAAGAGAGAAAAATTATATTGATTCGTAAGCTTTTACTTATAAAGTTCTGTTAATCAGAGGTTGGAGAACAGATTTGCCCATTATTTCAATCGGGTAATGGAACAGTGCATGGCGTGTAGGAGCCAAAATTTGGGGAACAGAGGGGAAAAAAATTACTTCAGATAGTTTTAAAAATATGTCTCCACTTAATTTTGGTCTCAACTACATCCCTGCGTGACAGCTTAAACATCTTGCAACATCAACAGCAATTTACATAATGCCTTTAACTGAGAAAAACAGCTGTCCTTGGTAAATCGTCTACTGTTAAGTGAATGAATGCATAAAAACAGAAAATGCTGGAAATCTCAGCAGGTCGGGCAGCATCTGTGGCAAGGAAGCAGAGTTAATGGTTGGGTCAATGACCTTTCATCAGAACGTTAACTCTGTTTCCTCACCACAGGTGCTGCCTGACCTGCTGAGTTTTCCAGCATTTTTTTAAAATTCCAGATTCCAGCATCCACAGTATTTTGCTTTTGTATGAGTGAATGAATGCAGTAAGAAATCACTCTCGTTTTCATGTTATTTCCACAGCACCTCCCCAACAGCACAACTGATGGCATGAACTCAACATGTGTGGGCTGATGGGTGTGCTGAATTCCAATGTCACCACACCAGTCCATTTGAAAAGCTGCTTTTTTCCTTGTATGTTGAAATAACATTTTACACATATATTTCATACACATGAATTGTGCCTAAAATGTTAAATCTTTTTATTTTCATTTACAAACATTGTTATTTATGTGCTGTCATCATCATAGGCAGTCCCTTGAATCGAGGATGACTTGCTTCCACGTCAAAAAGTTCACAGGTGTTTCAATGAAGGACCTAAAATTCCAGGTCCTGAACTAAATCTTGAAGGGTGGAAGATGCCTGTGCATGGATTTTTTTAATGTGGGGTGGCCGTTGCACACCAGCCACCACACGGGCTTGACAGAGCTAGGCCTTGGCCCAGTGGCAAGGATTAACCAGGACGACTGGAGACCAGCTCTGCTGCACGGACCTAGTGCGCACACATATCGCAGTGTGGGCTGGCCCGTGCTGCCCCTGGGCCCACGCCTCTTCTGGGCCCCGGGCCCTCGCCTCTTCTGGGCCCCGAACTCGCGCCTCTCCTGGGCCCCGATCACATCCCTCTACAATCTCTCGCCGCTCCTTCGCCCCCACCTCGCCGCTCCTGCTGTACCTGCCCACGCTCCAATCACCGACATGGACCTTGGTGACGTCCCTCTTCACTGCCATTGCTCTTCTGCTCCAGCACGTGCTGCTCCCTGTAGTGGTACCACTCTGATGGCGTCTACGATTGGCATGGTTTTTACATGACGATTCCACAGATCATCAGTGTAAAAATCAGACTATAAAGAGAAAACACATTGATCTTTTGAACAGCAGGTACAGTGTTACAAAACAAAATGAAAGATTCAAATAACACAATGATGTCTTGAGTTAACATGACCAAACAGTTTTCAACTATTTTGCAGTGTCAGCTGTGGCTCAGTGAGTAGCACACTTGCCTCTGAGTCAGAAGTTTGTGGATTCAAGTCCCACTCCAGGGACTTAAAACACAAATCTAGGGTGACACTCCAGTGGAGTGCTGCACTGTCGGAGTTGATGTCTTTTGGATGAGACATTAAACAGAGGTCCCGTCTGCTCTCTCAAGTGGACGTAATCAACATAACAAAAACAAATTATCTGGTCATTATCACATTGTTGTTTGAAGCTTGCTTGTGCGCAAATTGGCTGCTGCGTTTCCTACATTACAACAGTGACCAACTCCAAGAGGACTTCATTGGCTGTAAAGCGCTTTGAGACGTCTGGTGGTTGTGAAAGGCGCTACATAAATGCAAGTCTTTCTTTATTTAGATGACAGAATAATTTAACCAGTTTCTTTTTCCTCTAGTTGTACTGTCACATTGAGTATTTATAATTCACACAAAACCTAAAAGTTCCTGGCACCGATGATGAATTCTAACTGCTGATGTACAATGAACAAAATCTGTTAAATTCAATACCTCTTCTGGGACACATTGAAACATGGGAGCAGTTGGCTCTCTGTATTACAACCAGAATACACAGACTACTATAACCTGCAGCTGAAGTGTGGAGATGACCTGATGCTCCTTCAAATTCAAGTTCAAATCTGAATGTAGAAGTTTGAATGCATTCAAAATATTTATTGCATTAGCAAACATCACATAAATTACAGGATACATCCATCATAGCTAGCATAACAGAAAAAAAAATCCCAAGAGTGCTTTTTAACTTTCAGATGACAAAAATCTGAATTCAACAGCTTTATTTCTAGTAGCATTTACTACAAATGGAATTGTTTCTGTCAGGAGAGCTACTCTGGGAGCATTTAATCTTTTGGGTTCTACAGTAACAGCTTCCCCACAAAACAAAATTGCAATTTGTTCAGAAAGTACAATAAGTAATACATGTTTCACTTTTTAAAACACTCAATATGAGAATTTGGCAGATATCCAACTGAAAGATTTGCGGGAAACCATGCATGAATTTCAAGAGATGAAAAGGCTGTACAGCAGCTGAAGAGTTAATGAAAAATTGCTCATCTCCTGAAGGTGATGTATTATATATTTGATGCCCTAAAATAAATGGGAAAATTTCACATTGTTCAACATTACTTTAAAAAATATTAGCTCAAAGTCCCAGGTTTATTTCCTGGTCGATAATAAGTCAGCTGTGGGAATAGGGGTGTCATAATTGGTCTCAGTGGCCCTTGGTTGAGGGTGGAAATCAGCCTGGGTTACTTGGAGATTGGCTGTAATGTCCCCTTCCCTTAATAGCTGAATGTAATGGTGCATAGCTGCTGCCTACAGACCCAGACCACAGCACAATTTGCCACCTTCAGGAGAGAAGCGGAGAAAATTCAATCACAGGAAAAAACATGCCAAACTTATATCAATTATATTTGAAGCCAGGAACCAGTCCATTTTTCAGTGTCAATTTAGATGTAGGCTCCTTTATTCTTTAAATAAGCTGCATACCACATACTAAACGTTAGTGGCTGATCATACATAATCTTTCTAATTCTGGCTCAATGTCCTTAGGTTTATCTGTGAAGTGCCAGAGAACTTTTTTTTAATGTTAAAAGCGCTATATAAATGCAATTTGTTCTTTATGATGAGACTGATCCTGTACACACTGGAGGTCCACATAAGTACACTTTGCGCAAGGATCATTAAACTGATTTATTTCCTTAGCAGTGCAGTGTTGCTAAGGACAACTGTATCACTTGTATTGCTCTCATGGCTGAGATGAAAATAATTCAGTGTGGCTATGGGACATTCCTGGTCTATATGGCTCAGTAGCAAGTGAGCCATTGCGGGAACTCATGTATTTATATTTTATATATACTGTAAGAATACATAACTTAGCATAGACCCATGAAGTGAAGCTCTGACCTTCCTGATCTACTTGACTGTGTGCCATACTGACCATCGCACTGAGAAAACTAGAGAAATTTTACATTTAAGGTTTAAATAATGTACATACTTTTCCTCTCATCAGGGAACTTCAGGACTGATGTCACAAAGTACATAAGGCTGTACTTCCGAGTAGGAAAATCAATTTTAGATGCTGTGAGACGGAAACTGTAAATTTCTATGGAAGGAGCAGCTAAATGGGCCAAATGGCCTTCTGATCTGTATTTATCCTTGTGATTTAAAGGAGAATGAACTGAAGAACACTTTGTGTTTCGCTGAAGAGCATATCTCCTATTAGATTGGAAATAGCTTTATTTTGTGAATTACTAACATTCCTATAGAGAACTGACATTTGCATCTCTGCTTGCACCTAATCACTCTGTTGGCATATCCCAGGTATCCTGGAGCAGCTCAATTCATTTGCTCAAGGGTTAGATTATGAGGAGAGATTACATAAACTAGTTTTGTATTCTCTGGAATAGAGAAGGTAATTTGATTGAGATTTTTTAGGATTTTGAAAGGAATTGATTGGGTAGCGAGAGAGAAACTTTTTCTGCTGGTGGGGAAGGTCTAGGATAAGGGGACATCACTTTAAAATCAGAGCCAGGCCATTCAGGAAAGGAGTTAGGAAACATTTCTTCACGCAAAGGATGGTAAAAGTGTGGCACTCTCTCCCACAAAAATCAGTAGGTGCTGGCTTAATTAATAATTTTAAATGAGATCAATAGATTGTTGCTAGACAAGGATATAAAAGGATATGGAGCCAAGGCAGGTGGAAGGAGTGAAGATGCATATCAGCCATGATCTCACTGAATGGTGAAACAGGCTCAAGGGGCTGAATGGCCTACTCCTGTTCCTATGTTCATTTGCAAAGTACAGTACAGTCTACAGATCCTCCACGCTTTTAGAAGAGGAATTTTCCTTCTCTTTTAATAAAGCATTCCTTGACTGAGAAAGCACAGATTGGCGTTACCGTCCCAGATTTTGCCATTGCGAATCTGCAAGAACATATTTGAGATTTTGAAATAACGTGCCCTAATTATACCTCTTTCCTTCTCTTTGAAGGAGTGCCTGGCTCCACGGTATGTGTTGTGAATGTGAGAAATGAAAATATTAAAAAGAAAATAATTGGTCTGATCCCAAGATAAAAATCTGTATTTTGTTTATTAGATAAACGAGTTATTTGTATTCAAATATCCAACACATTATGGTGAATACTAGGATCCCTTGATTTCGACCAGAAAAAAAAACTTAAAAAATATCTTTCAACAACAATTTCACTGAAATACAGATTTATCATCGTGAACAGATACTGAGGAGTTTGGCAGTTCAAAAAGGTAACAAAAAGCCCAGTTGAAGAAGAGGCTTTTGAGAGTGGGGAGATATGTGGTTACACAAAGGGCTTTAAGAAAGGATGTAATGAAGGCTCTGCCACCAGTGGCAGAGGGGACAAGAACAGCATATACAGCGGGCTCAAGTTAGAAGAGTAGGAGGTGCAAGCTGGGATATGGGGCTCGAGAATGTTGCAGAGACAGTGTGAGACATGACAATGGAAAGACCAGAGAGAAATAAGGATTTTGAAATCAATGTGCTGGGGGATGGGATGCAGTTGAGTGTCTGCTGAAGTTCTTCAGTTCTCAAGTTATTCCACTTCTGTCATTTTTATATGGACAGACAAATGAACCAGACCACCCATAGGTTGGAAGAAGTGGAAATTTTATCTTAAAAACACACTTCCACCACAATAGAATAATTGTGCTAACCACACAAAAATTACCATTAATAGCTACAAAATCCAGTCTTTCAATAGCTGCTCATGTTTTGCATTAAATACCACTGGTCTGAAAGTGTCCTGATGCTCGGATCTGATGTGGAATTTCACTCTAGGGATTTGCAAAGCCTCAAAATAATGCAAAACTGTTGCTGTTTGTGGAGTACTTGGTCCCATCCCAAGGAAACAATGATGGCTTGGAACGTCTAAAACCCAAGGTGTCTCTCAGGAATAGAAAAAGTTAAATTTAATTACAGAAAATCCTGAGCGCATTGAGAACTCCAAAAAGCATAACTTTTCAATTTACCGTTAAGGCCAACTAATCACCATTTAGTTAAGGAGAATACGAACAAATGTCAGTCACAGGAAATTTAAATTTCATGGATAGTTATTTCTGCAAATCGCATAATATTTTTCAGTGACACATTATTTTCCAGATAAATTATAAGTGTAATCTCTCTGTATAAGCCAAAGGCCATTTAGCTTTTAATTTGGAGATGTTTTTGGAAAATAAAAAATGGACAATAAAACATTGTAAGCTGCAGAATGACTAATAACCACAGGCTGTGCAGCTTCCGCCATAGCTTGATGGGTAAATGCAGCATATGGGAACGGGAGGGGCGCAGTTCTGTATTATACACGAGGGAGGCCCCAATTCCATGATCTGCTCTTAGCTGATTCATCTCAGCCTGGGCTAGTGACGAGAGGACCAGGATTCCTGCCCAGATCGCTATTCAGTGCGCTTTGTGTAAGAATGGTCCAGCTGTAAAAATTCCACGTGACTGAATAGCTTAATAACTGAAAAGGGGGTGGGGAGATACCAGAGAATCACCATCAGCAATGGAACAATATCTCTGCATCAGATGCCAGATAGAAGGGAGCGATAAATCATTGTATAGTTTAGTGCTTTTGTTACTTAAACCAAGAGCTGCTCTTCCATCTGTAAGGTCCCAGCAGCAACATTGCACGCTCGCAAACTTCCAACAATAATGTTTCAAACGCTGCATTGTTATGTACAAAATAAATGACTACAACCCCGAACGTGGTGGAAGCTAAGTTCCACCCAAGGGACGCCGAAAGGACTGCTGAAATACCCAACGGTACTTTGGGCGGGAATTTCGTGGAAAAGTTCTGGAAAGACCGCTCGGCGGCAAAAGAGCGACTCACGCCCTGAATCTGGGAGGCAGCTCCCAATCTCGGCAGCAAATGCAATCCTCGGCAAGGTACCGGTGAGATCTGAGTCGGGGCCCAGGGAGGGGAGGAACAGATAATATAAAAAATTTTCAAGAAATAAAAACACTGGAAAACATTCAGGGGACCCCATCCACCTGAATCACTGGGAAAAAACAGAAAAGAAGTTTACTAACCTTTTTTTGCAGGTCTTCTTACTTACCGTTGAGGTTAGACCTGCCCCCACGTGGCGGTCCTTCCCCCTACTGCAGTGGACTCCCGCCTGGACCAAACTGCCAGCTCGGCAGGCGGGAGGACACTTGCGCGCGTTGCGCACCAGCGGACGGTTCCCGGTGGTCTTCCCTCCCCGTCGGCGGGAGGCCTCCACCCCTCGCTCGGAGGGATGACCGCCCAGAAAACTCAGCGGCAGCGGGCGATAAGTCCACCACGTTCAGGGCCAAAAGGTCTATGGTCTAAGACTATTGTCCTCATACACTCACGCCAAATGGTTCTCTTAGGTCTAAATAAACACAATTACAACACACAGGGCATTTTCGCCAATGACTCTTATGGGTTAAATTAATTGATCTGCTTGGAATGTTTGAGATTTCAGGTCTGTCCAGATTTCAGTACTTCTGGGCAGTTAGCCATGCAGCAATAACTGCACTCTCACGCAGGAGAAGAGTACATTCGTTTGAAACTAGAATCTTCCACTCCAAAGCTTTATTCATGTTATGTTTTACGTTGGAAAAATGCCACAAGAAACAGATGCCCATAAAAGCTTTGCCCAAGTTCCAAAAAACAGTCAAATCAAGGAGGCTTGTTGACAACTGTTTCACCCACATTTTATTAGGTTATTGTTGTTTTGGTTTCTTCACTCTTCCCTTGGAGAGAATAATGTGAGGTAGTGAAGGGATTCGTAGGCTGACTAACAGTCTGACAGACAGAGTGAACACTCCTTCCATGGCCCTAACCATCTTTGCCAACAGGATGGTTACTCCTGTATGGCAGAAGAGTTTAATGGGCTCCCACAACCCATACAATGAGGGTGGTCTCTCACACCCACCAGACAGGAATATCCCACTGGCTGTCAACCCCTTATTCAGAGCCAGAGCTCCAGTCTCCACATGCTGGAGCGGGGTTTGAACCCTTCACCTTCTGAATTACAGGCAGGAATGCTGCCACATAGCCAAAGGCTCACTCCTATTTTACTGGGTTAAGATGATAGTATCATGACACGAACAAGGCAAAGCCCAGGGCTCCACAAGATTTAGTGTTCCTGAAGTAGATTTTTTAATTCCAGATTTGACCTTTGGCAAAATCTGCAACCAACAATCTCAGTTAAAATTTCCGTTCCGCTTTCAAATGTATTCCTGATGTCTTTGGGGAAAACCACAGGGAGAAAAAAATCAAATAAAGACTTTAATTTTCAATAGATGCAACAGAATTTTGGTGATTTTCAAGCTTGAAAACTAAATTGGAGTATTTGCAAATGATTTACTCAAATATTCTCAAATTCTAAGTGACTTTAAAATGTTATTTTAAAATGAGATTTGATATTCATTTGATATTTATCCATATATTGTTTGATATTTAGCCATATATTATCAAAAACAAGCTTCAATCTGTTATGTCTCGAATAAAGCAATGTAACTGAGTATTGTAGACGTGAGTAAGTGTGACCTTAGTCTCTTTATTGTAACTCCAGAGTGTTGGTGCAGCATGGGAGGCCTGCTTATATACAGTGCTCCCAAGGGAGGCTGGGATCCCTTGGACTCCAACAGATAAGGGGTAAGCCATTTAGGACCAAGATGAGGAGAAACTTCTTCACCCAGAGAGTGGTGAACCTGTGGAATTCTCTACCACAGAAAGTTGTTGAGCCAATTCACTAAATATATTCAAAAAGGAGTTAGATGTAATCCTTACTACTAGAGGGATCAAGGGGTATGGCGAGAAAGCAGGAATGGGGTACTGAAATTGCATGTTCAGCCATGAACTCATTGATGGCGGTGCAGGCTGGAAGGGCCGAATGGCCTACTCCTGCACCTATTTTCTAGGTTTCTATACGCCCTCTGGTGGTGTAGGATACTGGTTACATAGGGTTGCATACATGACATCACTCCCTCCCAAAGTCAATAGTACACTTATTTACAGGGTGAGACGATCTGGGGCCTTTCGCTCCCGAGTCGATCGTCTCGGTACAAATGTAGGTGCAGGTGAGCTGGTTGGTTCTTCGCTGGGCTGCTGCGCAGCTGGCTTTGCCGGGCTGCTGGGGTTGGTGAGTTCAGCATCGTGGTCAACCATGATGTCGGTTGCCACTTGTGTGTGTGTCAGAGGGTCGAAGTTGGTGGTGTCCTCTTCAGGTTGCTCGTGGCAGTCTGTAATCGCAGTTTGGTTTGGTCCAAATGCTTTCTGCAAGTTAGTCCATTTGCGAGTTTGACCTGAAACACCCTACTCCCTTCTTTGGCTATGACAGTGCCAGCAAGCCATTTGGGACCATGTCTATAGTTGAGTACAAATACAAGGTAATTGAATTCAATATCGTGTGACAAATTTGCGCGATCATGGTACATGCTTTGTTGATGCCGCCTGCCCTCGACGTGATCATGGAGACCAGGGTGGACGAGAGAACGCCTTGTTTTGTGCGCCATTTTCATGAACATCTCGGCTGGGGGAACTCCAGTGAGCGAGTGGGGTCTGGTGCGGTAGCTGAGCAGGACTCGGGACAGGTGGGTCTGCAAGGAGCCTTCCAACACGCGTTTCAAGCTTTGCTTGATGGTTTGGACTGCCCGTTCTGCCTGGCCGTTGGATGCGGGCTTGAACGGGGCAGATGTAACTTGATCCCATTGCGGGTCATGATCCCATTGCGGATCATGAATTCAGCACTGGTGAAGTACGGCCCATTGTCGCTGACAAGGACATCAGGCAGGCCGTGCGTGGCGAACATGGCTCGTAGGCTTTCGATGGTGGCCGTTGGGGTACTGAAGTTGAATGTTCAGCCATGAACTCATTGAATGGCGGTGCAGGCTAGAAGGGCCGAATGGCCTACTCCTGCACCTATTTTCTTTGTTTCTATGTTTCTATGTTGACGTGCTTACAGACATTATTACACACTCAATCCATTTTGAATAAGCATCCACAACAACCAAAAACATTTTGCCTAGAAACGGGCCAGTAAAGTCAATGTGGATCCTAGACCACGGTTTGGAGGGCCATGACCACAAACTTAGCAGTGCCTCCCTGGGTGCATTGCTCAGTTGAGAGCAAGTGTTGCATTGGCGCATGCAAGACTCCAAATCTAAATCGATGCCAGGCCACCACACACATGATCTGGCTATAACTTTCATCATTACTATGCCTGGATGGGTACTGTGTAGGTCAAGTATGCACGATTCCCTGCCTTTCTTAGGCAAAACAATTACCCCACAAAAGACAGTCCGCCTGTATGGACATTTCGTCTTTGCACCGCTGGAATGGCTTGATCTCTTCATGTATCTCCGCTGGGACGCTGGACCAGCTCCATGGAGGACACAGTTTTTTTTACAAGTGACAATAAAGGTATCCCCTGGCTGGTCCAGGTCCTGATCTGGCGAGCCGTAAAGGGTGACTTTTTGTTTTCAAATGCATCCATTACCAAGAGCAAGTCTGCAGGCTATGCCATTTCCATCCCGGTGGTGGGCAATGGTAGCCGACTGAGAACATCAGCGCAGTTCTCTGTACCTGGTCTGTGGCAAATTATATAGTTATATGCAGACAGCGTGAGCGCCCATCTTTGGATGCGAGCAAAGGCATTGGTATTAATACCTTTGCTCTCTGAGAATAGCAATATGAGTGGCTTATGGTCAGTTTCTAACTCGAACTTAAGCCCAGATACTGGTGCATTTTTTTACCCCGTAAACGCATGCCAGAGCTTCTTTTTCAATAATGCTCTAGGCCCTTTCGGCCTTGGACAAACTCCTGGAGGCGTAAGCGACCGGTTACAATGTTCCCGATTTGTTTGCTTGTTGTAACACACACCCAACCCCGTATGAAGACGCATCGCAAGTTAACACTAAACGCTTACATGGGTCATACAGAACAAGCAGTTTGTTGGAACATAACAGATTTCTGGCTTTTGCAAAAGCAGCCTCTTGTGATTTCCCCCATATCCAGTCACCTCCCTTGCATAGTAACACATGTAGAGGTTCTAGCAAGGTGCTTAACCCAGGTAGGAAATTACCAAAATAATTGAGGAGTCACAGGAACGACCGCAGCTCCGTCACGTCTGTGGTCTCGGCACGTTCTTGATGGCCTCCGTCGTGGCATCGGTGGGTCTGATGCCGTCTGCCGTGATTCTTCTCCCTAAGAACTCGACCTCTGGCGCCAGGAAAACACATTTCGAGCGTTTAAACCTTAGTCCCACGTGATCTAGCCAACTTAGAACCTCTTCCAGGTTCTGCAAGTGTTCGATGGTGTCCCGACCTGTGATCAATATGTCGTCCTGGAAAACCACGGTGCGTGGAACCAACTTCAGCAGGCTCTCCATGTTCTTTTGAAAGATAGCCGCGACCGATCGAATCCCAAATGGGCATCTATTGTGCGTGTTGATGCAGGTGAGGCCTTTCGAAAATTCAGCCAGCTCCTGCGTCATGTAGGCCGAGGTCAGGTCCAGCTTGGTGGTCGTCTTTCCTCCAGCCAGGGTCGCAAATAGGTTGTCTGCCTTGGGTAGTGGGTACTGGTCCTGCAGCGAAAACGGTTAATCATTACTTTATAGTCCCACAAATTCTGACCATGCCGTCGCCTTTGAGAACCGGAACAATCGGACTGGCCCACTTATTAAACTCCACCGACGCGATGATGCCTTCTCGTTACAGCCTGTCCAGCTCGATCTCCACTTTCTCTCGCATCATGTGTGGCACCTCACGTGCCTTGTGGTGGATGGGTCGTGTACCGGGAACCAAGTGGATCTGCACCTTCGTCCCCGAGAAACTTCTGATACCTGGCTCAAACAACGACGGAAACTTGCTCAGAACCTGGGCACATGAGGCGTCGTCGACGGACGAAAGCGCTCGGATGTCGTCCCAGTTCCAACGGATTTTTCCCAGCCAGCTTCTGCCGAACAGTATGGGGCCATCTCCTGGTACAATCCATAGTGGGAGTTCGTGCACTGCTCCATCATAGGAGACATTTACTGCTGCGCTGCCAATTACAGGGATCAGCTCTTTAGTATAAGTTATCAGCTTGGTACGAATAGGGCTCAGCTTGGGCCTGTGTGCCTTGTTGCACCATAGCCTGTCGAAGGCCATTTTGCTCATGATAGACTGACTCGCACCCTTGTCCAGTTCCATGGATACTGGAATTCCGTTCAGTTCGACTTTTAACATGATCGGTGGACATTTCGTGGTGAAGGTGTGTACCCCATACACTTCTACCTCCTCGGTTTGAGTCTCTAGTTCAGTTTGATCCGCCATGGATCAGTCTTGCTCTGCAACATGGTGGTTTGCAGGGTTTGCAGCTTGTCTGCAGATTCGCTGGAGGTGCCCCGTTGTTCCACAGCCTTTGCACGCATAGTGCTTGAAGAGGCATTGATGGACTCAATGATCACCTCCGCAGTGCCAACAGGTGTCAACTGCCTCTCATTAACGCTTGATGGCGGACTCTGGGTCATCTGAGGTCGTGCAGCTGCAGGCGTGTACGTTATGCCATATGCGTTCCTGCTTGAAAACGACCTTACTTTGTGTACAGTATTTGCCAAAACTTCTATGCTGCGAAATTTGTTTGGTGTTATCGCAGGTTGTCATAAATGTCTGGGCTATCGTTATGGCTTTGCTCAGGTTCGTGTTTCAACAGTCAATAGTTTACGAAGGATAATCTCATGGCCAATGCCAAGCACAAAAAAGTCTCTCAGCATTTGCTTAAGGAATCCATCGAATTCACAATGTCCTGCAAGGCGCCTTAGTTCGGTGATGTAGCTCGCCACTTCCTGGCCTTCAGACTGCTAACATGTGTAAAATCGATACCTTGCCATCAGAACACTCTCCTTTGGATTTAGGTGCTCCCGGGCCAGCGTACACAGTTCTTCATATGATTTGGCTGTTGGTTTCACCGGAGCTAGAAGATTCTTCATGAGGCCATAGGTTGTTGCCCCGCAGACGGTGAGGAGAATTGCCCTTCATTTGGCAGCGTTCGCGCTCCCTTCCAGCTTGTTGGCCACAAAGTATTAGTCGAGTCGCTCCACTAAGGCCTTCCAGTTGTCCGCTTCTGAGAATTTCTCCAGGATGCCAACAGTTCTCTGCATTTTCGCATGGTAGTTCGTTATCGCGTCGCCAGTTGTTATGTCTCGAATAAAGCAATGTAACTGAGTACTGTAGCTGTGAGTAAGTGTGACCTTAGTCTCTTTATTCAAACTCCAGAATGGTACAGCATGGGAGGCCCGCTTATATACAGTGCTCCCAAGGGATGCTGGGATCCCTTGGGACTCCAACAGATATGCCCTCTGGTGGCGGCAAAATACTGGTTACGTACATAAAGAAAACATATAATATCTTTGCCAGTACTGGTTCAAGTTGTAGTTCAATTGATTGGCCCGGATTTTGCGGTCAGCGGTGATTGAATGGCACTCGCCGTTCTTTACACTGACAGCGACCCACAGACTTTTTGTGGGCTTTTGAGCAGCAACCTATGGTCATCTGGTATCTGATACAGTGCGACGCCCTCCATAGGGGGATCTGGGACCTGCGTGAACAGGGAACACAGCAGCGTGTCTTCTTAACCAATCAGAGTGAAGAATCCTCATTGACATGGATGGGATGGATTTTTGGCAGCGCATTCAGGCGTTAACCATCCTCCGAGGTCGCCAAGATGGGTCTTAAGCTGAAATTGCTAGTTTTACCCCACGCTTAGCGCATGATGCCATCTTGGTAAAGAGTTGAAACCTGCAATAGGAACGGCCGCCCGGAGGCCTGTAGAATTACGTAAAATGCTTGCTAGTGCTCATTAAAGAGGCTGCACAGCATTTTGGTGGCTAGCGCTTGTCCTAACACCCTCTGCTAACATCGACCAGCTGTTTGGCAGTAAGCACGACGTTGATGTCGAGGGCTACTTAAAGGAATAGTCACTATTTCATGTTCATTGCTGCTGCAGCTGTGAAGAGGACCACTGGAACACATCAGAATGCTTTCTGGTACACTTTGTCAAGACTTCAATATTTATTCTGGAAATTCTCTGAGGACTTCACCTTAAATAATAAGTGCTGTGCTACTCCACCTTATCGGAGTCACCAAGAGAAAGGGAATGTTTGGCCATGGGTGCTGTGTATGGAGAAAGAGTCAGACTGAACACTGTGAGCTCAAAGTAAAGTGTGACAGTCTTTTATTGCAGGTCTCCAGAGTGCCTCTCCAACCTGTGAAGCCTCCTTAAATACCTGTGCTCCCAAGGGATTATGGGATCCCTTGGGACTCCCACGGATGAGCCCTCTGGTGGCTGTACAGAGTAAATACAAGTTTACATATATAACGGGCAACTTGCTCGGGTTCCTCTTGGTCTGGACAAGGAATGGGAGGAGGACACGAGGCCAGGCAGCGCAGCATCAGCTGCTGTAGGAGAGACTGCACGGCGAGGAGGCGAGGTGGTGTACTTCACCCATGGGTACTGGGCATCTCTCCTCCTCTGGACCTCCTCCAGCAGGACCTCAAGAGCCGCATCTGAGAACCTGTGCGCCCTCTCCCTCAGCCATCCTGCAACATGCCGTTGTGTGTCAGCTAGCGCACTCCACACCTTAAGTGGGTGCAAGGAGCCCACATGTACTGCTCCACGAAAATTGCGTCCAATCAGCACGAGTGCTAAACCTGCAGGTTTCTGGTTTAGCATCTCCAGGCAAATTCAAATTATGGTAATAAGCAGTCAGGACCAAAATTGTGTGCTAAATCCAGACTTTCAAACAGGCGCCTCTTATTAACACTGCACCCATTTGGCCCCTATTTTCACCCTATGGCCAGAATAACCTCTGCAGAATCTGAACAAGGAAATGCAAGTTAGAATTGTTAATTCATTGCAAAATCATGTACAGAAAACAAAAGGAGAGAGAAAGAAAGAAGGGATTAAGAGAGAGTGATAAAAGAGACAGAAAGAAAAAGTAAAACAAAAACTTTTAATGTTTAATTTTTTAAACATCTCGATAATTAAAATCTGAAGGAATGAAACTTCACACTTTAAAAAGTAAATTTTCAGTGCTAGATTGGTTGTTTGATAGTAATAAATACTTACCACCAACATTCCCTCTTTTTTGGGTGTGCGGTCCCCTTTAACGGGCTGCGCCACCCATTCACAGTTTTGCGCATGCACGAAAGTTAACACTGAAAAGCCGGTCCCGGGCTACGCAGCTTATAGGAAGCGTTGCTCACCATGCCATTGAAAATTCATCCACAGTAGAATGGACAAGCTCCAACTTATTCTGGCGTGTCTATGGGTAACTAGTGGGTCACTACCGCGACCTGAAGCGTTCTTGTATTTTAACGCTGAATCCCTCGGCGAGGTACCAGCGTGGCAAAGCTTGTGGAGGAGCAGGGCAACTCGGACAGCAACTTCCTGATTTCTGTGTTTGACTGCGCCTGCGTCGGAAACTGCTGTCTGATTTACTCCTTAATAATGGTGAGCGCTTATAGCCTCGCCGTTATTCTTACCGCAAAATCCGGGCCATTTTTTTTTTTTGTTTTCTCATATTATTCTCTAGGATGTTTTAATCAACACTTTACAAATAAAACATAGGACTGTAGTGGTGCTATGAACTAAATCCCATCCTGCAATAGAGCTTATGGGGCTGAAATTCAGGGTCTGAGAGAGACCCGTTACTGTCAGTTTGCGGCGGCCATTCGGCGGAATCCTGTGGCCGCCGCTTTGTCGTCAAATGGCCAACCAGGTCCAAATTCAGGTCGGGGATTTTTCGGCCTGGTCCCGATTCCGCCCGATCCTGATGACCGCCGCAAGCGCGTCATCAGAATGCACACCGCCGCTTTCACTCAGCTTAAAAAATGAACCGACCTAAATTCAGGCTGAAAGCTCGTTGCCCCATCGCGTGGTGCCCCCGACAGCTTTCTCTGTCAGTGCACCTTCTCCGCACTGAGTGCAGCCCAGCAGCGCGATGGCCCTGCAAGGGGAGGGCCCACTGCCGCGGCCGCTATGCATTTATTTTTGCCGCCGACTTCATGATTGGCCGGTAAAATAGTGCCCCCGGGTTTGGCCAGGCCGCCAATGAGCAGTCTGGCACCCCCTCTTGGGCACCAGGCCGCTGGCCCAGACAAAACCCTCCCTGGTGGCCCAGTGACCGAAGATCTAGAATAACAGATTTTCTCCCCTTTAACGGAGGGGGAGAGAGAGTGGTGACGCACACGCACTGTGCCATCGCCACTACTCCACCACTGAGTGACAGCAGCGGAGTCCCGGTCTGACCCATATTCAGCCAATCAGCCTGCTTTTGAGTCTATGGCCCTCCCCCACAATGACACATTTCCTCTGGGACTTTGCTGAAAATCGCCCTTCCGACGCATCGTGGATCCGTGCGGTAAGAACAAAGAAAAAAAATCATTGGTGTGCCAGCTTTCTTGCGCTACTGAATTTTGGCCCCCCTCAAAAGCCAATCCTGTCTAATGTGCACACCAAAATTCTGTCCATCAGCTTTCGAAAAAAAAAGACATTATTAAAACACACACATTTAGAATTATAGTACATTACTTCAGGTTTGAATTTATAGGATTACATTTCCATTTTTAATTTAAAGCCATTCAATTCATATTTCAGTTCTCACTTTTTAAATGTAGTCCCCCTCCAACAAAAACAAGCCAAGTTGCACAGAAGAACAATTGGTCAACTTTGAAGCAGCCTATTTGAAACAAATATTGCAGATTTGAAGTATGTGTTGATCAAAATGCATGAAACAAGATACAAAATGCAAGTAAAGGTAAATAAATCATTAGTAATTAAAGAATAAGGAAATACTTGTTGCAGATATTTAATCATCAATTTATTATCATTCTTTCATATTGATGCTGGCATCAACTTTATCATGCGTGCCTTTTCATTTTTTTAAAGTTTATTTATTTTCGTTTTACTGCTGAGAGAATATATTTTTTAACAAGCAATATTCTTTCACTTAGTGGCAAGTGCGAGTGTAGAACAGTGACCTTTCATGCTTGCTTCAGCAGGTCTTTAAGCATGTGATAAGAAAAAGTAAACACCATGAATAATCCTGCTGTGATTTTTCACAACTTTTTATCCAATTAGAAGCTAGGGGGTTTACAATACTTGATGTCCTGATAAGCCAACAATAGAAGAATTCATTTCGCATTATAGTCAGCTCAATGGAATTAAAATGCTGTTAAGACACAAGAGGGAATTGCACATGCTGCTTTCTTTTAAGTTAGAATGAGGAACTCCACTATGTGAGCTTTAAATGCAGATACAGTCCTTATAGTGAGTTGGTAATATTAAACATGGCCACAGCAATCTAACCAAGAGCGTCAGTATATAGTACTGCTTACTGGAAAAAAGCTATACAAAGATATCTTAATATTTGAGGGAAAAGACAATCATTAACCATTTCAATAACACATTCAATTAAATAAGACTAAAGTGGCAATAAACCAAAATATTATAAACTTAAAGTACTCAAAAGCTAATAAATACGTGACATTCAACTGACAGCCGGATCAACAGAGCCTGATAAATCTGTATTACAGCTCAATATAACTGCATTTTAACCACATGGTGATGATGAAAGGCCTGTCAATCAGGATTAAATGGGCTCTTAGGCAAAGACATGAACTTTTCCCTTTGACCTTTGTTAGCATCAAATGATGTTAGCACTGTCTTGCTAAACAAGCTGAAGAAGCCAACCTTCTTCCAGATGGCAAAGGCCTTTCCACTTGGGATATGCAGAATGAATTCCCAACCACCTGACACGGTCCAATTTCTTGGAACTCAGATGGATTGGGGTAGTCTATTAGTTCCAGCGATGAGAGATTTAAATCAGTATTACAAGACTCATGCTCTATGGTCCCCTGGGGGAAATTACCCTAAGTCAATATGTCCTACTTTGATTTGATAATTGATAACATTTCCTTTTTAACGGACTACCTTCTGTAGTTTTTCCACATTCTCACAGGCACATCAAAGTAGAAAATGAACAAGACTAGAATACATTCCCAAGCATTACATGCCTTTGAGGAAATCACAACTATTGGTGTAAACATATCAAAGAGACTTTGTTCCTTCTAACCAGATGAAGGATGGAGGAATATTATGCACCACAATTAAGTTTTTCTTCCCACCACAAGTCCCTCAATTCTGGAGAGGAAAAAAATTAAGTGGAAAAATCAATAATCATACAAGAGATTTGCCCAGGTCCATGAACAAAAATGGAAAAATAGAAGAGAAATATGGTTCTGCTGCAATACATCTTGAAAATACGACATAATTGCATGGAAGGTAATTATGCAAAGCATCTTATAATTTATTTGTCAGGCATAGATTTTTTTAATGTGTTGTGTCGTTCTCAAGCACAGTACAGTCTTGCCTTAATTCAAAGATCTTAGATTAGAATTGAAATTGTGCAAAACATGCCATCAGTGCTGTCAAAATACTGGGCAATTTGAGTTTTTCCAGGCAAGAGCATCAACTTTAAATTAAGAGGAATAAACTGGTTAGGTAAATTTTAGTGTTACACTCCTTCACTTTAGTAAACAGTATAGTGAAAACTCTTACTCTAAAACGAATTGGTATTAATTTTTTTTTAAAATACAGGTGTACAATGTCAAATTCAGTTGCTTCCAGCTCTTCCCCGTTCCATCTCACAGTACTTAACTGTGCAATACAGAAAGACTGGAGTTATACTCCACCTGTTGTGGAAATCAAGCTCTGGGAAATGGCCTCCTGGAGGACATCTCACGTCACTTGGCTTGGTTAAACTAACACATTTGTGTCAATGTGTATGCAAAACCACTTGGCATTGACCCAAAAAATTGCAATATAATTGCAGCCTTAAATTGTCAGAAATTGTAAACTCTGCACAACCACAAAGTTTCAATAAATAATTGAATAATTAGCTAGTAGAATGCATTAGATTCAACTGGAATTATACAAGGCTGAGTTGTGTTTCATGTGTGGCCATTATTTAGTTTAGCACTTAAGAAATTCAGAAACATAACAAATAATGTCATAACCCGCAAAAAAATAATTGCAGCAATTTTAAAATTCATTCCCAATGCTCCCTGAATGAAAATATATAAACGTTCACATGAATAAAGACTTAACATGGGCAATTTCACTTTTCCCATCCACAAAATGGCTCTTTTCCCACCCTGATTTATACTGATGTACAGTTCTGTGGGCAGCAGCCAACCCTCTGGTACCTCAAGGCACTTTTGTTCAATGCGTGAACCTACACAGTATCAGCAGGCTTTTTCACAACTAGGGCACCACGGCCAAACCTAATTACCTCCTTCGCCTTATACATCCATTCCATCCGGAGTCATTGGATAGCAAAGCATAAAGTCTGGATGATATTTCTGACCCCACTCTTGCCTAGGGACACTAAAGCCAATTGCTGGTCTGGCTGAGATCAGTTAACTCAGCAAAGAAGGGAGATTCAGCCTGGAAACTTCCCGGACTGTTTGGCTCAGCGGAATACTGAACAGTAATTTACCCATTCAGCCAGATTTTTTTTCCTGTCATAAAAAAGTAAAATCTAATCCCTTCAAGGATATTTCAATTAGAATGTGCATTCTGCCATCTCTCTAAGAAAGTGCTGTATTATTGTAGTAAACTTAACAGTACTATTTCAGAACTATTGTACCAATAAAGTTAAAATATCAGTTTGATTTTTAACTTTGCATTCTCTGAAGGTTACAGAAGGCAAACAGACGTTGTAAGACATTAAATAATAAGTTTAGAATCAAAGGTTCACACATGGGGAGGAATAAATTGACTAAATCCAAAATACTTTGTGTTCCTTCATCTTAAAAGTCCATTCATAAGAAACTTCATAATGTACCCACCGGAATGGGAAAAACAAACTTTGATTCAGAAAATAAAGGTTCATGTTGGAGACTGAATTCAGAGTATTTTCTGAGGGTGGTGTGCACTTTTGAACATGGATTCTCAAAATTAACAATGCTCTTTAGTGACACACACCGATGTGGAATTTAAGGAATAGTCTCTTGAACATTAAACTATACTTCTGTTACCATGACTCCTTCTGTGCAATCAATGAAATTTTACATCTGTGAGTCATTCAGTGAATGAGTTGCACAAAAAAACAGATGCAGTTTACCAAATATGTGCAAGATTTATTAAAGCATGAGAAGATTTTGCTGGCATACATACAAGAAAAAGGTACTTTGTTTTTTTTTAAAATAAAAGCTTTCACACATGTAGATCCACTTTCATGCATTTCAAAAGCAGATGGTCAATGGCCACTGGGTCTAAAACAGCGATGGCACAAACTAGCTATAAAATGTGACCTGCAGCATTAGTATAATCACAAACACATGCAAATCTTTCTGTCCAGAGGTTAACATGGATTCTCCAGATTTCTCCATAACACAAATTTCACATTTAATGCACTTTTCTATAACTAATATGTGGAATGTTTGGAATAGTTTGTTTTTTGGGGCAGCCCAATACTGTATCTAAAAAAGCTCAAAGTATTAGACAACACTATGGGCCCAAGTTTCCACACGCGCCTCGAACGGCGCAGTCCCGACCTGGACGCCCGTTTTTCGCGCCACAAAGTGCGCCTAAAAAAAATCCTCGGTATTCTCCACCTCCCTGCAGGTCCTCTGGCCCTCGGCGCAGCGCAGCACGAGCTGTGGGGGGGCGGAACCAGATCCCTGCGCTGAAAACAGTGCCGGGACCTCTGCACATGCACGCTACAGTGAGCACGCAAGTGCAGTAGCTCCAGGCGCCCGAAATTGTGTGGGAGGGGCCCGAAGCACGCAGCCCCTAGCCCTGGCCGAATGGCCTCACTGGGGCTGCGTGAATAAGGCTCCTCACACGACCAGACCCGACACCCACTCCCCACTCCCCCGCCTCCGGATCGGACCCGACACCCGCTTCCCCCCCCCGGACTGGACCCGACACCCGCTTCCCGCCCCCCCCCCCCGGACTGGACCCGACCCAACCCGACTCCCGCTCCGCCCCCCCCCCCACCTCCGACTGGACCCGACCCGACCCGCGCGCCCGCCCGCCCCCCCCCCCCCCGCCCCGACTGGACCCGGCCCGACCCCGGACTGGATCCGACCTGACCTCCCCCTCCCCGACCTGACCTCCCCCTCTCTCCCCCCCTCTCTCTCTCTCCCTCCCTCCCCCCCCTCTCTCTCTCCCTCCCTCCCTCCCCCCCCCCGACCCCCCGACCCAAACTGAACCTCCCCGACCCGACCCAATGCCACCTACCTGTAAATCTGGTGTTGGGGACGGGCCCTGCCCGAAGTCTCGGGCCGGCCCATTCAGCCTTCGGTCCCGAAAAGCCTGCCTGAAGCACTTTCACACAGGTAGGAAGATGGTTTATTTAATCTTTTCTTTGCTTATAAATGTTTATTCAGGTTGGATTTATTTGTATAATATTTGTATAAGTATAGAATTTAATGACTTCCCTTCCCCTTCCCCCCCCCCCCAATCTCATTCTGGACGCCTAATTTGTAACCTGCGCCTGATTTTTTAATGTGTAGAACAGGTTTTTTCAGTTCTACAAAAATCTTCACTTGCTCCATTCTAAGTTAGTTTGGAGTACGTTTTCACTGTGGAAACTTTGAAATCAGGCGTCAGTGGCCGGACACGCCCCCTTTTGAAGAAAAAATTCTGTTCCAAAGTAGAACTATTCTACCTGACTAGAACTGCAGAAAAAAAAATGTGGAGAATTGCGATTTCTAAGATAGTCCGTTCTCCACCAGTTGCTCCTAAAAATCAGGCGCAAATCATGTGGAAACTTGGGCCCTATCTGTAGGTACAAAACGACACTATCAGCAGCTGAGCACTGGAGATCTTACACACACTAATGTAAGAAAGTGGTTTGTGCCCCTCGAATTATATCAACAATAAATCTGCATAACATAGTGGAAAATAACGATGCTGGCTGCTGGAAGCTGTAGGGCACTTGTGTGCACTTGAGTATTTGCACATTAATATATGCTACAGTGCGGACACCAGTGAGATGATTACTGGTGCAAATTTCCATGGATTCTATTTTTGCAACAGATGTGATAACCTCCAAAATAAAATGCAAGCTGAACCAACCTGTTTTATAGCACACAGTACATACACTGAATATAGGGGTTCACAGTAACCAGCTGCAGATATTTTCTCAATAAACCTACAATGATGTCATAGTCGCTTATCCTCCTGTGTGATCATCGTCATTGAGGAAATGAAGTGCATTGACAGCTGCTGCTTGCGCTAGCAGCTAGGTTTGGCACATAAAACAGACCACGAACAAAACAAACCCGCCGCAGAAGATTAAAACCAAAAATATAAAGATTTCAAATACAGATACCACTAAGAGATTATAATATAAGCTCGGGGTTTAGAGGATGGTTATAAATATATACAGTCCTGATAATTCAACAATGTGATAGGGTGGTGGAAATAGGTTATAAATATATACAGTCCTGATAATTCAACAATGTGATAGGGTGGTGGAAATAGGTTATAAATATATACAGTCCTGATAATTCAACAATGTGATAGGGTGGTGGAAATAGGTTATAAATATATACAGTCCTGATAATTCAACAATGTGATAGGGTGGTGGAAATAGATTCAACAGTAGTTTTCAAAAAGGAATTGAATAAATATTTGAAGGAGAAAG
Organism: Pristiophorus japonicus; assembly: GCF_044704955.1. Taxonomy (NCBI): domain Eukaryota; kingdom Metazoa; phylum Chordata; class Chondrichthyes; family Pristiophoridae; genus Pristiophorus; species Pristiophorus japonicus. Next base: position 105,172,962 of record NC_091992.1, read on the forward strand.
AATTGCAGGGAAATGGGGAAAGCGCAGGAGTGGAACTACTGGATTACACTTTGAAAAGCATTTGCAGACTCGATGGGACAAATGGCCTCTTTTTGTGCTGTATTATTCTATGATTTATATCGAGCCTTTAACATAGAAAAACATGGTAATGTGTTTCACAAGAGCATAAGAAAATAATTCAAAAACTCTTTTTTGGCACTAAAAAGCATTTGAATTCTCCAGTAATTTGAATTAAACAACAACTAGCACAGCAAAGTAGAAATTTAGGCCCCAAGTTTCGTCCCGCAGCGAAAACGGCGCACCTCCGAGCTGGGCGCCTGTTTATCGTGCTGAAAACTGTGCCTAAAAAAAAGTCCAATATTCTGTCTGCCTGGCGCGGCGCGCTCTTCGCAGCAGGGGGTGGAGCCTAACACTCGCACCGATTTTCTAAGCAGCAGGGGGCGGGTACAATTTAAATTAGCCTTCGTGGTGCCGGCAACCCTGCGCGTGCGCGTTGGAGCGTGCGCGCACGCGCAGTCTCACACAAACATTGGCACTCGCCCATTTTTAAAAGGACTGCAGAAAAAGTGAAGATTTGTTTCTTGGACCCCTGCAAAGGCTTGTAATTTAATTTTTTTTGATATTTCTGTGTGTGAGGGAGTGCTTTTAGCAGCACTGCTGAATAAATCACCTGCTGAAATCAGTGAGTTCAGCTTTTCACTGCTAAACTTGCAGAACCGGTGCTGCATTGGTGCATGCAAATGAAGGACCGTGTGTTTGGAGAAATAAGAGTGCCAATTCAACTTTGCAATAATACGTGGTGTTGACAATGCAGCACCCATTCTGCAAATTTAAATATAAAACTGTCGATGTGGCTGCCTCTCCCTGTCCAAATGGACTCAGTCCCCCTCACAGCTCGAAGGCTGCTGCTGTATCTTCGGCTGCCGTTGAACCACTGACGCCGCCCCTAAAGCGTGGCCGAATGGCCTCAAGCACCATAAAGAGCTGCGTGTGTCAGGTGTTGATTCTTTGGCTGCCGGCCAGCCACTGACTCCACTACTATCTCATGGCCGAATGGCCTCGGGTCCGTCCGGTGTTGCTTCTTCGCAGCCAGCTACGAAGAGAATGAAGGCCTGCCTCAAGCACTGCAGCTCAGCTTGAAGCTTGCTGCCGCTGCCGTCGAGACACTGACGCCACACCCCTGCCTGTCTCCAACATGAAAGGCCTGCCTGAAGCACAGCAGCTCGAAGGCTGATACTATTTCACACAGGTAGGAACATGGTTTATTTAATCTTTTCTTTGCTTATAAATTTTTATTCAGGTTGGATTTATTTGTATAATATTTGTATAAGTATAACTAAGGATTGATTGTACAATTTAATGACTTTCCTTCCCCCCCCACCTCGTTCCCTACGCCTAATTTGTAACCTACGCCTGATTTTCTAAAGTGTAGACAAGGGTTTTTCGAGCATACAAAAATCTTCACTTACTCCATTCTAAGTTAGTTTAGAGTAAGTTTTCACTCATGAAACTTTGAAATCAGGCGTAAGTGGCCGGACACGCCCCCTTTTGAAAAAAAACTTCTGTTCCAAAGTGAAACTGTTCTAACTGACGAGAACTGGAGCAAACTAAATGTCGAGAATTCCGATTTCTAAGATACTCCGTTCTACACCAGTTGCTCCTAAAAATCAGGAGCAAATCATGTGGAAACTTGGGGCCTTAGTGCTTAAAAAAGCTGAATTATCATATAGCTTGAATTAAGCAATATTGAAAATTGAAGAGACTATTATTTCTGGCTATAGCTGTAAATTACAATTTCTTTAACACAATCAGCAATCCTTCAGTATTACGTCACCCTGCACCTACAACAAGAACATACTCTTGTCAGTATTTGTACAGTGATATTTATATTAAAACAAGCTAAAAAAGCAAATATGGATAAACACCACTAAAATATTCAGTACTTATTAGTGAATCGTAATTTTAAGGCAATTATTGCAAATTAAGGCTCCGATGATGATTATAAATTAGATTTACACTAGAGGTTCATGAAGTTTTCTGAACTCCTCAGTTAAATGCTCCACGTGATTAATGCCCACGTAATCAGGTAGTCAAGAACACAAATGTATCAAATTTTATTTTATAAAATGAGGCACGTTGGCAATTTTAAAATGGCACCAATTGCAAACAAAACGGAAACAACCTGCGACAACATTGGAGCAGCCCCCAATGAACTGAGATTTCTATCTGGGCCGGGGAAGAATGTGGAATATGGTGATGGGTTGCACACTGAATTGTAATGGTTTGCATTGCAGTTCAAGCTTCATTTCCACCTGTAGGAATACAATGCTCAATCATGATATCCGATATCTCTTTTTCTGTTAACTGAAGCTCTTCAATACTCCTGTGATCAAGTGAAAGCCCATCTTTCAAAATCAGAATACAGATGCTGCTGATTGAGTTAGATTTCTTTATTGAGAAATAAATGTGACTTGCATTCCAAGGTTATTTCCAGAATAGTTCAAATATTTATGAAGGATAAAAAGCCAGGTGGGACTTATTTTCCATTTACTAATGTATGGTAAGCTTATATGTACCACAGATGCAGTGGCGAAAATCCGGAGTTCGGAATCTGGCTCACCCGAACAGCTCCACCACGGCAGGGCCTTAACAGCTCCTCGACGGTGGGGCCCGCTCGAACATCTCCTCCTCGACAGGACCCACTCGAACAGCTCCTTGACGGTGGGGCCCGCCCGAACAGCTCTTCCATGGCAGGGCCTTAACAGCTCCTCGACGGTGGGGCCCGCCTGAACATCTCCTCCTCGACAGGACCCACTCGAACAGCTCCTCTTCGACGGGGCCCGCCCGAACAGCTTTTCCATGGCAGGGCCAGCGGCCCAAACAGCTCCTGCGCAACGGGGCCCGCCCGAAGGGCTCCTGCGCGACGGGGCCCGCCCGAAGGGCTCCTGCGCGACGGGGCCCGCCCGAACGGCTCCTGCGTGACGGGGCCCGCCCGAAGGGCTCCTGCGCGACGGGGCCCGCCCGAAGGGCTCCTGCGCGACGGGTCCCGCCCGAAGGGCTCCTGCGCGACGGGGCCCGCCCGAAGGGCTCCTTGGCGACGGGGCCCGCCCGAAGGGCTCCTTGGCGACGGGGCCCGCCCGAAGGGCTCCTGCGCGACGGGGCCCGCCCGAAGGGCTCCTGCGCGACGGGGCCCGCCCGAACGGCTCCTGCGCGACGGGGCCCGCCCGAACGGCTCCTGCGCGACGGGGCCCGCCCGAACGGCTCCTGCGCGACGGGGCCCGCCCGAAGGGCTCCTGCGCGACGGGGCCCGCCCGAACGGCTCCTGCGCGACGGGGCCCGCCCGAACGGCTCCTGCGCGACGGGGCCCGCCCAAACGGCTCCTTCGCACAAAAATCCAATCCTGGTGTTAAATACTTGCGCACTGCAAACATCAGCCAATGATATCTCTATTCACTGCCTAAGCTTTGCATAGAGTCCTTTCCTGCCAGGAAAAGATTATTCACCAACTAACCTCCTCTGGGAATTTTACTGCAAGGGAAATTTCTTCAATCTGGAATTGGGAGTGCAAGATAATCGGCTCAATTTTCCTCAAAGCTTTTTTTTGGCGTACTTGAAGAGTTACGCCCATTTTTCTGTGGCCCCAAAATATGGTCTAAGTTTCCCCGTTTTGATTTCTTCATTTTGGCGCAGCCTAACCGGTCCTTTAGTTTTGGGGGTGGAGCCTTGATCTGTGCCAAAAAGATCGGGTTGCCACAGTAACCAGGGACACAATGAAGGCTGAGGCTGCAAAGTGAAACATATAGCCAGCTCACAACACATTAAAATACATTGCATCAACTTACCGCCAATTATTAAAGTGTCCCGCCGCCGCCCCCCTCCCGATGCCGGTGCCGATTCCCGCCCTTATCCCAGGCCGATGGGCATCCTGGTCTGCTCCCCCACCCCATCCCAGGTCGAATGGCCTCCTCCCCGCCCCCCCCCCGGGTCCCGCACCTAACTATACCCGAAAGGCATCCCCCCCCCCCTCCCCCATCCCCCTGCTGTCCGGGCATCTGCTGCACTTACCTGCGCCAATTTCCTTAACTCTCCAGAAGGTTTTTCTGCAGAGGCTACATACGCTGGCCTAAGCAGAACTGGAGTAACTATCAGCTGGCCAAACTTCCCAAAATGGCTAGAATTTGCGCGGGTGGCAGGTTACACCCCCTTTGGCTGAAAAAAAAACTTACCTAAAAAAATCATAACTAACTGAGATATGCTGGTGCAAATTGATCGGGGAAACAGTGTTTCTTTTTAAACTTAGGCCAAAAAAAGCAGCCTGTTCCAAATAAAAGCACCAAATCACTGGGGAAAATTGAGCTCAAAATTACACTGAAAGTTAACCGACAGAAATGGTTCACTCAATGAGTGTAATGAGGTATGATTATAGGTACATGATCGTAGCTCTCACTGCTCCATAAAAAGGCCAAACATGAGCTCACAAGGGATATCCAGAAAGTGCGTCAATGCTTATAACCATTTAACTTGGTCTAACTGGGTGCTTTGGGTGTCAAAACAGCGTGAAACGGACAAGAGAATATCAGTAGCGACAATGTCCATATAACACCAGAGACAACTTAATCATAGAGCTTGTGCCGAGGGCTCCTTTTTCTGTCTCAGTCTAGTATTTGGCATCTGCAGGATTTTTTTAAAATCATGGCATTTTAAACCAAAGCAATGCTATTGGAAGACAACCAAGTTGAGCAAAGATTTCACCACACCAGAAGCTAAACAGAAAAACATTTGATGCCACTGCATTTTTAAATATTGTGGAGAAGTAAATGAGGGAGCATCGCAGCGTAACCTCCTTGGAGTATTTTGTATTGACGTTTGTACTTAGAATATATTTGATTCAAAGTGTTTGATATGTGTTAGATTTTATAGGTCCATCCTTTCCATTATTGGTTTTCATTTCTAATTACTTTCCTCAAATTATTTTCTCTTTTTGCAGCTTTTCTCTTTCATTAATAATTCTGTAATGTAAACTCATTGAGATATATTTATAAATACTGTCCTTTTTGTCTTTATTTATATTCAAACCCATGCAGGAATGCCAATAATATTGTACATAAACATCATTTTGTACATGAAGGAGGATAGCGTGGCCCTTTAACACAGATTTCTATAGCAGATACAGTGTGGTGCCAACAGAATAAGTGAAGTGTTTAGAGAAGCTTAGACTTGATAATGGTTCTTTGGTCAAATGCAAGCACTTGGTGAGAGCAGGGAGAGTAAGGATTGATGCAAATGAAGGAGAATGGGGACAAATAGGGTAAAATACACCAAGTTTTCGAAAAGAATTGTACATCATTTTAATAGAATGGTATTTCCCTCTTGCACTGTAAAAAGCATATGCTGCTGCCTACAAAATAAATATTATAATCACAAGATGAAAAAAATTTATAATAAAATCAAAGATTTCTACCACAAACAAAACACAGCATCATCAACTCTGTCTTTCTGACAATCTGGCATACTGTTAATTGAGAATGTGAATAGTGTTTGGATTCTGGAACTCAAGCATTTTGCAAGATTGACCACATTTAAAACTATCAGCAACCCCAATGACTTTTCCTCCATTAACTTAACTGGTAGAGTAATCCAAACACTTATCAGTCTTTGAGTAATGCAAATTTTCTTGGTGTGAGTTATTCTAGTATTTTGACTAACTTTCATTTATATCCTCTGGTGTTACTTTCTTGGTGTACTTTGAAAAACAAATTGATCTTGATTTACCTTATACAGGTATTTATATAATTTAGTATGTTACATGATTTAATGAGATCTTCTCTTACCTTTCCTCTTTCTGGACCAATTGTTCTCAAACTGTTGGGGAGCAGAGGGAGGCCAGGACCAGATCTTCCAACTCCTAGCCTGTTGTTGCTGCCTATTACCCGTCCCTCTCTACCTGCTACTCCCTCCTATTGGTTTTAATCTAGCAGCAGAGAAAACCATTTAAAGGTGCATTTTCTCCATAGCCCTGCAATGTTTTCCTTATCAAGTATATATCCAATTTCCTTTTGAAAGTTACTATTGAATCTGCTTCCACCATTCTCTCAGGCAGTGCATTCCAGATCATAACAACTTGCTGCGCAAAAACCTTTCTCCTTTTCGCCTCACTGGTTCTTTTGCCAATTATCTTAAATCTGTGTCTTCTGGTTACTGACGTTCCTGCTTCGGGAAACTATTTCTCCCTGTCTACTCTGTCAAAACTTTTGTAATTTTGAACACCTCTATTAAATCTTGCCTTAAGCTTCTCTCTTCTAAGGAGAACAATCCCAGTTTCTCAAGTCTCTCCACATAACTGAAGTCCCTCATCGCTGGCACCATTCGAAAACATTTCCTCTGCATCCTCTAAGCGTGATGCCTAGAATTGAACACAATACCTCAGCTGGGGCCTAACCAATGTTTTATAAAGGTTTAGCATAATTTCCTTGCTTTTGTACTCTATGCCTTTATTTAGAAAGTCAAGGATCCCATATGCTTTTTTAATAGCCTTATCAACTTGTCCTGCCATCTTCAAAGATTTGTGTATGTGGATGCCATCCTCCCTATCTCTGTTCCTGCACCCCCGTTAAAATTGCACCATTTAATTGAGTTCATATAGCCTGAAATGTAGTCTGCAAGAGAAATAAAGGTGCTACATGAGGACGTTAGAAATAGGAGTCTGGCGGGGGGGGGTGGTGGAGAAGGGGCAGTGATGAAAAGACAAAAAGAAGATGGTGAGCTAATATGGCAGAGACCTAGGGCCCAAATTTTGCCAGTACAGATTTCTGGCGCACTCACCACAGGTGCGCCGCTTTTGTAGAACTCCAAGGGCGCCAAAAATCTTCAAGCCGAGATTGGCCACTCCCCAGCCTCTCCTCAATGGTGGACTGGATTCTGGGCGGAGCCAGGTCCCAGCGCTGAAAACAGTGCCAGGACCTCTGCACATGCACTCGAGTGTACGCATATGCGCAGTAGCTCCTCGCCCCCAGAATCTGTGAGTGTGCTCTGCAGGTGGTGTGGGAGGAGCCCAAAGCATGCCACCCCTATCCCTGGCTGAATGTGCTCCCTCATCAGCGGCCCGCTGCCTTCCCTTCACAAAAAGGTAGGACTTCTATTTTTTATTTGTTATTGATTGCTTATTACTTTGGTCTTGGTGCTTTAGGTGCAGGGTTCCTTCTATTTTTATTTGTTAATTAATTGCTTATTACGTTTTGTGCTTTGTTTAGTGCTTTGTAAGTCTTGGTGCTCGGTGCAATTCCTCTCAGCTTCCTTGCATTTTTTATTTGCTACTGAATGCTTATTTTTGTGCTTTAATGCTTGGTGCTTTAGAATGTACCTACCTGTGCTGATTTCTTAACTCTCCGCAAGGGTTTCCACAAGTGGCCACATACGCTGGTCTAAGTTAGTTTGAAGCAACTATTAGCTGTCCAAACTGGCTTAAATGGCCAAAACAGGTGTAGGTGGCTGGTAACGTCCCCTTTTGAAAACAAAAAACTAAACGAAAAAAAATCCTAACTAACTCACTTACACTGGCGCAAATTAAATGTGCAGAATTGCAATTTTTAAGATACTCCAAAAAAATCAAACTGCTCCAAAAAAGACAGAGCAACTCCTGGCCAAATTTGGGCCCCATAAAATACAATAATAGCTAGTGCAAAAAAGGAAGACGTGGCCAATAACTGACAGAAATAAAGCAACTTAGACTTATGTGGGTGTATAAAATAGTGGAAGCAATTAAAAATTTGGGTGAAAAGACCAAAGGCAAAAGAAAACTTGAAATAAGAGCAACATGAAAAACAACTCCTGGCTTTTCACAGTGGTGGGTACACAATGATGTTGAGCCAGGAAGAGAGAGATTCGGTAAGACAGAAACTTTGGCTGAAGAAGTGCGCTTTAGGAAGATTTTGTTTTTTTAGTGGAAAGAGAGGTGGAGAAGCAAAAAGGTTTAAGGAAAGAGTTCCAGAAAGTGTGACTTATGTGACTGAAGGCTCTACTGCCAATAGTGGGTGAGGGGAGGGGGATTTGAATGGAAAGCTAGAAACAGAAAAAGAGCATGTAGAAGGAGTTACAGGACTGAAGTAGTTTGCAGAGGTAACGTAGGGTAAGGCAGTTGGGGGGGGTGGGGGAGGTTATAGATAAGGATGAGAATTTTAAATTTATAAACCAGCATATTATTTTGTTAAATGATTGTAAATCATGTGTGTTGTTCAATCATACCTACTCCAAAATGCTGGCAAATGCACAGAATATAATTAATTTAAAACAAAAATATTAGCATTTTCTGGTGGCCATGTCCCCAACAACCAACAACTTGTATTTTTATATAGCGCCTTTAACGTAGTAAAACATCCCAAGGTGCTTCACAGGAGTATTAATGGGACAAAACATTTAACACTGAGCCACATAAGGAGATATTAGGACAGCTGACCAAAAGCTTGGTCAAGGAGGTAGGTTTTAAGGAGTGTCTTAAAGGAGAGAGTGGTAGAGAGGCAGAGAGGTTTCGGGAGGGAATTCCACATCGTAGGGCCTCAGAAGCCGAAGGCACGGCCACCAATGGTTAAGCGATTATAATCAGGGATGCTCAAGAGGGCAGAATTAGAGAAGGGCAGCCATCTCGGGGGGTTGTGGGGCTGGAGGAGATTACAGAGATAGGGAGGGGCAAGGCCAAGGAGGAATTTGTAAACAAGAATGAGAATTTTGAAATCGAGGCGTTGCTTAACGGGGAGCCGCTGTAGGTCAGCGAGCACAGGGGTGCTGGGTGAGTGGGACTTGATGCGAGTTAGGACACGGGCAGCCAAGTTTTGGATCACCTCTAGTTTATGTAGGGTAGAATGTGGAAGGCCAGCCAGGAATGCGTTGGAATAGTCAAGTCTAAAGGTAATGAAGGTATGGACGAGGGCTTCAGCAGCGGATGAGCTAAGGCAGGGGTGGAGATGGGCTTAACCTTCCCCCCACCCCCCCGCCCAAAAAAAGTTCTAGAACCACCTTATTGGATCGTGAAACTTAAACATCGCCAATCTTTCCTCATCACCTTTATAGTTCGGAGCAGTATTCTTGATTTTCGCTCAATCTTTGAGGTATGGTTTGACCAGTTGTCTTGTAAAATCTCAGCATGACTTCTCTTAGGCTTATAGTCTGCGATTCTGCCGAAATAGCCTAGCTTTTTTTAAACAGCATTTAACAAAAGTAATTTAGTTGAATCTCTGAACCGCAATGTCATAGCACGAATGAACAATAACAACTTTACTCAAAGATCCTTTACATATTTATCTGTTCCATGCTTAATAAAAATAATCATTCATTGTGCTAGTAATGCACATCTTTCAACAAAGTAATTAGAAATTATTTTCCTTCCATTGATCTGGAAAGGCCTCCAGAAAAGTAAAAGCAGTTAAAAAAGACAAATTAAGAACACATGCTGCCTCTCCTCGGAATAACCTGGTCTTACAAAGTATTTCCCACCCAGAATCACAATTCTTAATGGTGCTTTATAATATAAAGCATGCAAGTTCTTGATTAAACGAAAGATTGTGAAAATGTAAATATGCCCCCTGGTTATGTAACATTTTTATTGGAAGTTCCCGAAAATTATTTTCATCAGTTTGTCATCCCAAGTCTGGAATAGCAGGATCAACTGGATCCTTTTTGTTAAAGAGCATCACCTGGTATGTGGCGTTATGGTGGGGAGCAATGGATCACAAAAGAAATGCAGTTTTGCCCTGGAATTTTTCTTTCCTTTCCCCAGTGGCGATTTACATGATCAAACTGACACCACCCAAAACATAAAACCACCGAAGTCCCAGCTCAGATCATGGTTCTGTCACGTGAATTAGAATCTTGTGTCAGCGCAGTATTTGAAGCAGTAAAAACACAAAACAAAGAAGAAGAAGAAAACATGCCAACAGCTGCCACCGGCAGTAAAGATCTATTTTATATTTTTAAACCTGTTGCTCATCCAGGTGAGTGCTGGGGATGTGATCACGTTTCCACTTATGATACCCAGTGTCAGCATCAAGTATTCTGAGATCAGGTCCAGCAGGGTCCAATGCAGAGTCGTATTCGAAAAAAAAAACTTGCATATATATAAGCCCCCTATGATGTTCCCAAGATGTCTCAAAAATGCTTCACAATCAATGAATTACTTATGAATCTTTAGTTAGGTAGGCAAAAGGCAGCCAAGTTGCATACAGCAAGATCCCATAAATAGTAAATGAGAGAATGACCAGTTAATGTATTATTTGTTTGGCGGTATCTGTTGAGGGAAAATAAGTTGACCAGAAGAATTCTCCGACCTTGTTCAAATATCATTGTGCAATTTTTCTTTCACATTACTTGAACAGGCAGACAGGGCATTGGTTTAACAATTCATCCGAAACACTGCACCTCTAATAATGCAGCTGTACTGCACTGAAGTGGCTGACTGCATTATGTGCTCAAGTTCTTGAATTTTGTTTGATAATGTTCCTATGTAAAGCCTTGGGACGTTTCACTATGTTAAAGCTGTTATATAAGTGCAAGTTGTTGTTGTTGATGTTGTTCTAGTAGTTCTAGGATGTAACTAGTAGAGTAGATAAGGGAGAACCAGTGGATGTGGTGTATTTGGACTTTCAAAAGGCTTTTGACAAGATCCCACACAAGAGATTAGTGTGCAAAATTAAAGCACATGAGATTGGGGGCAATGTATTGACATAGATAGAGAACTGGTTGGCAGACAGGAAGCAAAGAGTGGGAATAAATGAGTCCTTTTCAGAATGGCAGGCAGTAACTAGTGGGGTACCCGCAAGGTTCAGTGCTGGGACCCCAGCTATTTACAATATACATTAATGATTTAGACGAAGGAATTGAATGTAATATCTCCAAGTCTGCAGATGACACTAAGCTGGGTGGCAGTGTGAGCTGTGAGGATGCTAAGAGGCTGCAGGGTGACTTGGATAGGTTAGGTGAGTGGGCAGATGCAGTATAATGTGGATAAATGTGAGGTTATCCACTTTGGTGGCAAAAACAGGAAGGCAGATTATCTGAATGGTGACAGATTAGTAAAAGGGGACGTGCAACGAGACCTGGGTGTCATGGTACATCAGTCATTGAAAGTAGGCATGCAGGTACAGCAGGCAGTAAAGCAAGAAAATGGCATGTTGGCCTTCATAGTGAGAGGATTTGAATATAGGAGCAGGGAGGTCTTGCTGCAGTTGTACAGGGCCTTGGCGAGACCACACCTTGAGTATTGTGTGCAGTTTTGGTCTCCTAATCCGAGAAGGACATTCTTGCTATTGAGGAAGTGCAGCGAAGATTCACCACACTGATTCCCGGGATGGCAGGACTGACATATGAAGAAAGACTGGATCGACTAGGCTTATATTCACTGGAATTTAGAAGAATGAGAGGGGATCTCATAGAAGCATATAAAATTCTGACGGGATTATACAGGTTAGATGCAGGAAGAATGTTCCCGATGTTGGGGAAGTCCAGAACCAGGGGTCACAGTCTAAGGATAAGTGGTAAGTCATTTAGGACCTAGATGAGGAGAAACTTGTTCGCCCAGAAAATTGTGAACCTATGGAATTCTCGATCACAGAAAGTTGTTGAGTCTAGTTCGTTGGACATATTCAAAAGGGAGTTAGATGTGGTCCTTACGGCTAAAGGGATCAGGGCATATGGAGAGAAGGCAGGACTGGGGTACTGAAGTTGCATGATCAGCCATGATCATATTGAATGGTGATGCAGGCTCGAAGGGCCGAATGGCCTGCTCCTGCACCTATTTTCTATGTTTCCACCCACAATCCACTGACTCTGTGGCAAGGGAGCGATCAATGGAGGCAAAATTACACTTACAACATTTTTCTTTATTCTATCCTGACAAAATTTAAAAATCTCCCAGTGGCAGTTTCAAAGTCTTATGGTTTGCTTTACAGGATTTTATTTTTTTTTTTTTAAAAAGATTCTGGAAGCAAATACAAATGTCTTTGGGTACCAGAAATAACTCAGAACTCTCACACAGAGAAAAAATAGTTTGGAGCTCAACAGGTTGAAATAATCTGTCAACAGGCCTAACTATTTTCCTAAATAGGTCTATTTAGATCTAACCTAACTAATAAGAAACATTTTCAGCATGAATTTAACTGGAATGTTGCGAGGACCTTTATTCTGATGTAAAGATGTAGATAAGAATGCTAGAGCTGTATGGCAGCAGTTCAATGCACCCGTCGGGAAAATGCTGATGAATACGTTTACTTACAGGGAAAATCTACACAAAGTCAGGCAGGCTGGAACAGAAACAGATAATAATAGAAAGATGATGTGCAGAATGAAGGTAGTGTGTAACACAGGCAGTAGTTTGGAATATTTGCTGGTATATCTTGCCAAGTAGCTAATGTCACTTGGCCAGTTGGAGGGAAGAGAGAGGGGGAAGGGAAGAGAGGAAAGGAAGGGGGAGAGGGGACTGATGTTTGTGCCAAGGCCAGAGGGTTATGTTTGAAGTACTTTGCTGCTGACCCTTGGACACTGCAGCTAGAGTCAACAAACCAGGTTGGACCGTAATACTGATAACTAGAGAATCAAAATGGGGAAGACCTCACTGGAGCACTGCTGCACCAATGACAGCTTTAGCAGAAACTGGGGAAACATAGGTTTTGTAAAAAATGACTGGTAATAAGTGATTTTTTATGAAGGATAGAACAAAGTTACTGGTTCGTTTAACAAGTTTTGTAAAGTGGTATTGCAAAGGCTATATTTACGAGGCTTGTATCTTTCAATATCAGTAAGGTGCATCATTCATGTGACAAACAGTACATTTTCTGCATTACAATGAACTGCTGTAATGTTCAGGCTCCAGTGAAAACTGTGGTAAACATCAAAAACCACACCAAGACTATTGGTGAGTAATAGCGGGAAATTGATATATATATATATTTGTCTAGAAATAACCTTAATTTAAAGACTTCAAATCAAAATATCTTCAATCTCTGTTACAATCTATAGCAAGAACAACAAATTCAGATTTATATAAAAGAGGCCCTTGATCAAATAATGATTAGCTTGTATTTTTAAGAACGTGGCATTTTGTTTTTGAGGTCATGGAGGTCCAACCTTGGAACCAGCAGATTCAGCTTGCAATTGTTGCAAGTCTCACCAAGCAGCGCGGACTGTTCATCAGTGGTCAAAAGTGGAATTTTATAGGGACTTCTCATGTTTCAAGTCAAGTGCTTTAATGATATTAGTCAGCAACTGCTGTCAGCACTGATACCCACTTCAAGAAGCCTGACCTATCAAAATCACGTGCATCTGTCGATCAGTTTGAATAGATGTATATCTTAACGTGTGGTTTCAGAAAATGCACATGCGAATCGCTTCTCCAACCTTTTACCAGCTCATTCTATTCATTAAAAAGCACTTGCCATATGATAGCATTTTATTCTGGCTGCTGCAATGTTAGGTTCACTGTCCAGCTTTGATAATTTAATATATTATTTTCTAATTACTTAAACAGTTATTAGCTTTTTTTTTTAACATGCACTTCACACATGCCTATGTTAAAGATCTGGTGTACACAAAAATGGATGGATCATTTCTGATGTTTTGTCTATGAGGATAGAAGTCGAGCCTGCATAATATTCAAGACCATCAGTGATTTTATTCTTTTAAGTTCAAAGCCCATGACATAGTTTTACATTCAGCTGTTTTTGGTTACGAGAAATTTAGCAACAATGTGATAGATCAAAAACCCATGTGCTTTTTGTTTAAGGAGTTTACTTTAGGAGCCTCAAGGAGCATAACTTGGATGTTGGAATCCACTTGGTGAATCAGAGCAATTCCTCTTATTGCAAAATGCAGATTTATTTAGATTATCATTAAATCAGTATCAGTACATCAACTAAACATCTAAATTTTCAATGGAATCTGGATTCGATGGCAATTCTTTCTTGCACCTCCTAAACTTCTGCATTACTATGGGGCTGCAACAAGGAACGCACTGCAAATGCAGAATGTAGTATTCATGATAGGCCCGCAAGACAGGATACAATATCAACAGAAAGAAATTCCAAATAGAATAGGGGTGCTGTTATAAGAAGTTAATTTCATAACTGATCACATAACTCATAAACGTCAGTCACAATCAAATTATATGGGGTACTTCAAAATGTAATATGCAACAACTTCCTATGCAGTATTCTATTTATACAAGGCATGTGCTCCAGTTTCATGTACTTTTGAAATTTTTAATAAATTTGCCTTTCTGTAGTGGAGCTTTCGTGATCTGTTCTCTTGAGTTTTATGAAGTTTGTCAGTTATTAGATGCGAGTTCCTCTGGCCACAGCTAGTTTGATGCTCGGCACTTTGATTTTTTTAAATTCCGATTGCCGTTAGCTGACGAGAAAGTAGTTCCAGTCAGGTTGTAATTTCACAAATGTAGAATAATGTCAAACATATGTGAGCTAACCATTTATCACATGATGCTATTGGCCATATATGCTGCACAAAGTCTTCTTACTATTCCTTCAGCTAGAATTTAGTGCTCAGTCCCAAGATAATTTACCTATTATTAAACCAGTAAACAAAAGCAGAAAGTTGAAACTTCAGTAATCATTAGTAGCAGCATTATTGAAATGGTATTTCTTTTTGTTATGCTATGCAATGTTCATTAAATGGCAGGGAAGGCACCCTGTTCCCAGGCCTCTGCTAATGGTCTTCTGCACAGCAATAACTGTCAGGTGCAATAACTGTGAGCCTCCTAAACCTGTAACTTGCTAGGTGGTTGATTTAGGGCATTGTTGGCAAAGGTAAGATTGCCCTCAGAGACGAAAACACAAATAAAAAACAAAAGATAAGAGATAAAAGGAAAATGGTTAAGGAATCAAAACTTGGAACAAAGGAAAATCAGACACCAGAGCAGATAAAACTGCATTCAAAGAAAATGTGGATAACATTTCCCATGGCCCAGCAGATACATCACCATATTCAACAGGCAGGTTACATTATTCATATTTGTGTTGATGCCAACTGGAACACAAAACATGCTGGAGAAAACAATTTATTTTACTGAGAATGTAAAGCAGAACTTGGCAACACTATGAACATTTATTTAGGAGGCAAAATTGCCCCGCGCCCCATTTGGAGGGGTAACAGTCCGGGGCCGGCCCGGTAGTTCCGCTCCCGATGCAGAATTTGGCCCTCTCGCCCCTCAACGAAGGCGGAGTGCTATCGGAGGCACTCCGCATCCGTGGAGCATGATTCCGGGGCGGTAGAGCGCCACTGGGCTCAGCCCAGTGCCCTGCCGGCAACGTCAGCACCGTGCAGGTGCTCTGCGTAGCACTGACGCAGCAGAAAACCCCTCCCCTTCAATTAAAGGGGAGGGCTACTGCACGCTCTGCAGTCCCTTTGGTGCCCGCCTGTGGGCCACCAGAGACACCTTCGACCAGGCCAACCGGTGACCCATAACTGAGTGCCAGGCTGCACGATGGCGGCCCGGTCGAAGCGAGGGCCGCCATTGTCGGGCCGACAGACGAGTTGGCCGACAGAAAAATATAGCGGCCCACAGCGCAAACAGCCTCCCCTTTAAGGGGCTCCCCGGCAGCGGATGTCTGTCAGCTTCGCGACCTAAAGCTGGCGGTGACATCGGCCGGTGCTATCCTCGCCGTCTGCAGGGCAATTTCCCCCCACAGGATGCAAATGGAACAGCGGTGGGGCGGTGAGGGGTCAGCGCGCACGCTGATGATGTCATTGCCGTGCGTGCACCAGTCCGGAGCGCAAACCGTGGGCGCGGCACTAACGGAACACCCCCCCCCCCCCCAAATCTCCGGGGTAATTTCCCCGGAGGCACTATCAACTCTTTCTCACAGGCGACAACCTCATTGTGTCCCATTAGCGCCCCCCGGAGGCGCTAATGGGGCTATAAAAAAGGACAATGTCGCCCCCTTAAAATTTAATAGAAGTAGATCGGTATGTATGGCCAGTGTCATGGGTTAAATTGCCCATTATCTTCTCCCCACCATCTGATACTGATAGTCAAAAGAAATAAAATGTAATTATGTAGATTTTAATATACTATGCCACCTCAGTGGTGTTATCAGCAGCATGGATAAGACACATGTGTTTTTTTTAATATATGGATTCAAAATTACATTGGCAGTGCTTCCAACATTGCACTAATGGACTAACCTCATACTGTAGCTGCCCCAATTTAGAGGATAATTGCTTCAATGTGAATTCTGCACATGTTCCACATTTCGTAAGACCACCTTTGTGCTCCCACCCACTCTATTTTCATACAAAAAGCATAATAATAATAATAAAAATATACGATACAACATATTACCGAAGCTTTTTGCTGTCCTGAATTTAAATGCAAAGTCTGGACAAATGCGGCAGGCATATTTGCAAATATGCAAGTTCCAAACCAGAAGAGTTATGTATTTTATATAATCGCATTTCTTTCCTCAAGTCTTATTCTGTTTGTGCACCTTCTCCAGCTAACAGGAAATTTTCTTGCAGGCCTCCGTCAGCGTTGGTTTATGCCACCCACCAAGAAGTGTATGAAAATGACTCCCCTTCAATTTTCCCTCTTTTTCCTAATGGGATGTTAATGGCCTCTGGTCAGAATTTCCCAACAGCCATATGACTGAGATCAGAAACTCAACGTGCAAAGAATCACAAATATGAACCTGTGTCCTGCTTCTTTGTACCACCTAAATGATTATATCTACTGTGATAACCCATTACCACTTCATAGCTTTCTAACTGTTTGTTGTGGGAGCCTACTCAAGTTCGCTATGAAGCTATGTGACCACAGCCATTAAGACGAGTATAGGAAAGGGAATTGAGACATTACAACTGCATACTCAGAAAGGAGCACCTCTAGCTAACATTATTAAGTTATCAATTATTAATTAATTGAGAGAGATGGGCCTTTTAAAGCACTGATAGGTGGGACAGCAATAGGTTGAACATTTATATTGATTACTGAAAATCTCCAAGAACCAACAGCTTAAAACATTCTGAGTAACTGGAAGCAAAGGGAATGCTTGCTATAGTACATATCTTTACATCAAAAATAAACACACATTTATATAACCTCACTTATCATCTCACGCAAAAGCATCCGAAAGCACTTCAGACACAACAAATTACTTTGAAGTGCTTTGTTATGTAGGCAAATGTGGCAGCCATTTTGCATCCAGCAAGATTCCACAAACATCAATGAAATGAATGACCAGTTAATTTTATTTTGGGTGATGATGGATGATGGTTGATGGAGGAATGTTGGACAGGACATTGGGAAAACACCTTCTTTGAATAGTGACCTGGGATCGTTAATGTCCACTTGAATACAGACAGTATCTTGGTGTAACATTTTATCCTGAGGACACCACTTTTGTCAAGGTAGCACTCCCTGTCCTGGAGTGTTAGCCTAGATTATGCACTTGAGTTCGGGAATGAGGCTTGAACATTCTTAGTCAGGAGGTGAAAGTATTAGCGATTGAGCTAGAATAACACATACAAAAAATATTTTACATAGAGTATAAATGTGCAAGAGAACAGGTATTTGTCCAAATGAGTTAAGATTTAACAATACCTGTACTCTATTTAGGTTTGATGTTACTGAAGGCCACACCTTACCTTGGATCCTTTCTGTTGCAGCTAAAATTTAATGTCTTGAAGTAGCCTCGTAGTGAAGTGGGTGGCTCAATTTTCCTGTCTATGCTGCACTTTATTTAGGATAATATCACAGTTATAAGTTACTTACCTTACTAAGACATGGATAGCAATGTGTTGGTACTCAAAAGAAAGTGTGCAGCCTCTGATACATTCTAAATATGAGCAAAAACCCGAGAGATGAAGGTTTTCTAAGAAGGTACATCACAGATTGCATTTTCTTCCACAAGCCTCATACTAATTCAGTTCCAATCTATTAAGATTATTAATAGCAGTGGTGGGTCATATGCTGCTTTAAGAAAAGTACTTGGGACCCACCTAATATTAAATTATTCCAACAGAACCAGAGACATGCCTAAAGCCAGATTACTTGATTAAAGGACAGAGCAGCTTACTTGATCAGTGGCCCTGCCATTGGAATCAATATCCAACCCTCCGACACTGACACACTATGGCTACAGTATGTACAATCTACAGATGCACTGCAGCAATTCACCAACATCTCTCTTCCCTGTGACCTCTACCAATGAGAAGGACAAAAGCAGGAATGTTGTGGGAACACCATCACCTCCAAGTTCCCCTCTTAGTCATATACCATCCTGACTTGGACATATATTGCTGTTCTTTCATCGTTACTGGGTCCTGGAATTCCCTACCTAACACCAATCTGGGAATACCACCACCACAAGGACTGCAGTTGTTCAAGGAGAAAGCCCACCATCACCTTCTCAGAACAACTTGGAAAGTGGATGCACCGGTAAACCTGCATTTATTGCCCATCTCAGAAATGTTTAAAAATCAATGTTCGTGTTCCCACTGAAACAGTTAGCCAAGGGTTCAAGTATGCCTTGGTTTGTTTTAATTCTCATCATCATTACAAAGAGAGGGGAAATAAATGTAAATTTAAAAAACAAAAATTCACCAAAAAGTCTGCAAATTATGAAATTGTTCATATTTTCCTAAACACTAAAGAAATACAATATTGCCAGCTGGTTGAGTCGACCACATTTTATTACCCGTGACATTAAGACAGTGGCTTATTAAATATTGCTAGTTTGGAGAGGCCTAGTTCTCTTCCCATGAGTGATGCACTGTCTGCTCTGCTTCACCATACTCTTTCATGTTCTAGTTTTTAAAAACATTGAAGACTATAACCACCACCTTGAAATCAAGGCCCCCTCCCAATTTCCCTCATGTTCTTTCTGCAGCAGCGCACAGTGGAATTTTTCCTGTAAAGAAAATAGGAATCTACGTAAAGGTAGGGACGCCATTTTTCTTTGTATAAAGCTAACCTCCCTCACACATCAATGCACCAGCTTTCTCTCATCACTGACTTTTAGAACTTAATTTCTCATTCTACAGACCCAGTCCATCAGTCTACCTTCCCCTTTCCCATCGCAAAAACATTTTTCTCCCTTCTGTAACTTTTGCAAAATAGGCGCTCTGAATTCAATGTGTTCCCTCAAAAAGTTCTACAGTTTTTGTTACCCAGTTGTCTGCTGCAGACATGGAGACTAACTGCCCATCGATATACCATATGTTCCCAATCACGACTACACGGAATACGGCTCCACTCTTCAGTTAAATACATCCCCACACGCACTCAATTCCTGTTAAACAAACTTGAACATATATTCCAGCTGTCTGTACCTGTATTTGAAACAGACCGTCAGAACTCTGGAGCCACGACCTGCGTGTTCACACTGAAGGTACAGGCCCTCCACGAAGCACCATTCCCGAGTTCCTACCAACTCATGCTTCTGCTGTTACTGCTATGCAACGTGGGGAGGAATCTTTGTAAGATTGGCAATTTCTGCTCACAGTGTTAATCGCAGTAGGAGCATCAGTAGATAGGAACTCATTGTGCTTAGAGGGAGAGGGGAGCTAAAGTCTTTAGGGGAGGGAAGACAGGGGAAAAGTTGAGAGCAGCACTTAGTAGGTGAGGAGTGAGGAGTGAAGAGTCGACAAAAGAGAAAAAGAGAGAACATAGGAGAGGAGAGGCACTTTTTGGGAGGGGAAACTGGTTGGTCTGTTGGAAACCCAAATGTCATTTACATTTCTAATCTTTACAAAAAAATAAATCAATTATAAAATATAAAAGTTCTTGTCTGGACATTGAGTCGCGCCTCAGTTGGGCAGTGTCCTGGACGGAGCGGTAAATTTTGCCCCGGTAAATGGTTTGCGTCTGCTACCGCAAAATTCATCAGCTGGGCCCGGAGTTTAGAGCGGGGCGCTAAGGGAGGTGTTACTCGCCTCTTTTAGTGCGCTAGGCCAGCTGAGCAAGGGAAAATCCCAAGCTAAATAGCCGGCCTCGGAGCACCATAACAGAAACCCGGGGGGGCGGGGCGGAAATAAACCTGAAAAAAAATACCAAAAACATTCCAAATACAAAGCTCACGCCACCACAACATAAATCGCAAAAATATTTTTTTGAAAACAATCCCACTTACCGGAGGTCGGCATTACTGACCTCACTGCGGCCTGCTACAGCTCGGACCGCCTGCTTCCACAGGTGTTCCCACCAGGGCGCCTTACGGAGCGCTACGGACCAGGCGGCAACCAAAAGTCGAGCCGGTGTCGCAACCAGGGGCATTGCACACTGGCTCGCCTCTCCTGGGCGATACTGCTCATCGATACCGACACTGAATGTCCTGGCGGGGAGCTGGAACACAGCCGCATGGGCACAAGTGTTTTCCACCGCCAATACCGTCCCTCCGGGGCACTAAAAGGGGCGACTGAAGATCGAATTTCCACCCCCTTAAAGTTAACCAGAATGTATTGTTTTAATCAAAAAATTCTCATTTTCCAGAGGATAATGCTCCCCGACGTCCCCACAAAAGCACCAGCAATTGGAGTGGGGGGTGGGGGGAGTATTTAGAAGAACTGTTACAATTGTAAGTGTGCGGCTTGCAGCTCTGACTGGAACAATCCTATGTTCAATAAGACGAGACTCGAATCCCATAATTAGGTATCAGAGCATTGCTTCTTTTATTTAAAAAAATTAAAACAATTTTCTCTTGGTAGTAGATCCCTGCTACTGCCAGGAAAGGTACATTTTAAGGTATCAGACTTGGCTCTATGATAGCACATCTGCAACTGAGTAAGAAGGTTGTGGATTCAAGTCCCACGCAGCCCTGACACATCATCTAGGCTAACAGTTCACTGCTGTACTGAGGCAGCGCTGCACTGTCAGAGGTGCTGTCTTCCAATGAGACATTAAACTGAGGGCCCAAGCGAATCCATTCCCTATAGCTGGCTGCCTCTGGCAGCATTGGTCAGTACAGACAAGCTCAACTTTCTGCCCAACGTACTCTATTTCTGCACAACGAGTCTGTATGGACCTTCCCCCATCATTGGCAAAGTCAGGGGCAGGGTTAGGGCTGTACAACTCGTGGGATTGCATAGTCAGGGGCCCCGAGCTGATTCAGTTCCTTAACCAAGCCTCAAGACAAATCGTGCCCCTGATAACAACAGTGACTACAATTCAAAAGTACTTAATTGATTGTGAAGCACTTTGAGATAGCTTGAGGTTGTGATAGACACAGATTAAATGCAAGCTCTTAAAATATATTTTTTAAATTGCCGACAAATCATCAGCTGATAGAAAGCGAGAACATTACACAATGTTTTATAGCAACCGGCAAACATGCAACCTCCAGAAAAGTCTTGTTCATAGAAACATAGAAAATAGGTGCAGGAGTAGGCCATTCAGCCCTTCGAGCCTGCACCGCCATTCAATAAGATCATGGCTGATCATTCACCTCAGTACCCCTTTCCTGCTTTCTCTCCATACCCCTTGATCCCTTTAGCCTTAAGGGCCATATCTAACTCCCTCTTGAATATATCCAATGAACTAGCATCAACAACTCTCTGCGGCAGGGAATTCCACAGGTCAACAACTCTCCGCGTGAAGAAGTTTCTCCTCATCTCAGTCCTAAATGGCCTACCCCTTATCCTAAGACTGTGTCCCCTGGTTCTGGACTTCCCCAACATCGGGCACATTCTTTCCGCATCTAACCTGTCCCGTCCCGTCAGAATCTTATACGTTTCTCTCATCCTTCTAAACTCCAGTGTATAAAGGCCCAGTTGATCCAGTCTCTCCTCATATGTCAGTCCTGCCATCCCTGTAATCAGTCTGGTGAACCTTCGCTGCACTTCCTTTATAGCAAGAACGTCCTTCCTCAGATTAGGAGACCAAAACTGAACACAATATTCCAGGTGAGGCCTCACCAAGGCCCTGTACAATTGCAGTAAGACCTCACTGCTCCAAAACTCAAATCCCCTAGCTATGAAGGCCAATATGCCATTTGCCTTCTTCACCACCTGCTATACATGCATGCCAACTTTCAATGACTGATGAACCATGACACCCAGGTCTCGTTGCACCTCCCCTTTTCCTAATCTGCCGCCATTCAGATAATATTCTGCCTTCGTGTTTTTGCCACCAAAGTGGATAACCTCATATTTATCCACATTATACTGCATCTGCCATGCATTTTCCCACTCACCTAACCTGTCCAAGTCACCCTGCAACCTCTTTGCGTCCCCCTCACAGCTCACACCGCCACCCAGTTTAGTGTCATCTACAAACTTGGAGATATTACATTCAATTCCTTCATCCAACTCGTTAATGCATATTGTAAAGAGCTGGGGTCCCAGCACTGAGCCCTGCGGCACTCCACTAGTCACTGCCTGCCATTCTGAAAAGGACCCGTTTATCCCGACTCTGCTTCCTGTCTGCCAACCAGTTCTCTATCCACGTCATAAGCATGTGGAAAAATGTACGACCTAAACAATGTTATTTTCTGCTTTCTTGTGAGTTTTCAGTCTCTCTATCGAGCCATCGGTCTATCTAATTGTGCCTTGTTCTGATATGCGTCAATAACAGCAATAGAAAAACGTTTGAATAACATATAATGTAAGTACCATTGTCTTCTGATCCAGTGTTCACTGACTGCACTTGAGGCTCTCTAGTTGGACTCTGGAAATTGTAGTTTTGAGAAAGGACACCATTGCTAAAAAGGCCGAGGACGGGGATTCTCCAGCGATCAAATCAAATATTCACCAGTACATTACCTGCAGCCAAAAAAATCTGTCGGAAAGTTTGAAATCCTTCAAACTGAGAAAGACAAGAGAGCCTTTCTGACCACCATTCTCATTTTATTGAATAATATGTTAATTATACATATCAGCATTGATCGGTTTTCTAATATACATTCTAGTTTTCAGTCAAAGCCCAAGAAAATGCAATGCATTGAATACTGATGTCCACACAGACCAAACCCAGGATTAAAAATAACAAATCTGTCTGGACTGATAAGGAATAGACAGGTGGGTGAGATACCAGAGAACTGTGGTGCAATCCCTCAGCAAGAGCTGGCACACTCAGGAGAGATTACTGGGATGAAACCAAAGGATGTTAGCTTACAGAGAGGTCTGTAAAATTTTAGAAAGATCTGTGAAGCTATTTTCAAGTGGTTTGCTTCAATCATTTTATCACAGATGGGCAGCCAGATGTACAGATTGACAGGGCCACCATTAGAACTGCTTTTTCATTGAAGCTGTATGTACGACTGGTGCCTGCTAAGGATTAATCTACTTGGGAAGCACTTAATCAATGTATGCAAAACTGTTAATATATTGGGCTTGGTTTGCATGTATTGATTCTGCTGCATATTCAACACATGGAAAACATTTTGTTCACCTTTGCAGCAAGTACTTAAAAATAGCCATGGCCAGCGTTCAATTACACAACAATGAACAGTTCACAAAGAGGCAGCGCACAGTACAAAGTTTTACATTTAACTCTTTAGCAAAGACTCCTTTAAAAAAATAAAACCTGTTTCTTGGTGCTAATAACTCTTCAGTCCCGAGTCTCCCATTAACCACAGCCGCTGTAAAACCACATAACTCTATTGAAACATTAACAAGAAGGATTACCTCCAGTGTCATGTATGATGAATAGCTACTAATGAGTTCCTGCTGTGCAACTGGTCACTTCAATAATATGAAGAGCATCTTCCATCAATAGCTGACACGCAGCAAAACAGCTTTATTCATCTTCTGCAGCCAACAGATTTGGTTCAAGCACGTTTTGCACATTGCATTTTAACTAAGTCAGACAAATTAATTTGGGGCAATACGAATTTGTTTAGACTGTTGCATTTTCATTCACCTTCACGTTACAGTTCTCCAAAGATAACAACATGGATGACTGGCCTGCTGAGACCCTATTTGCAGAGTCAGGATCATTTGATATGAAGGACACTTTATACAATCTAGACAAACTATTCAAAATCCCTTAGCCAACAACAGGACAAAGAATCCTTCTACTAATTTTATGATACCAGACACTGGTTATTCAATTTGGAGTACTGGGTAACTACACAAATCAAAGGTAATTAATGTAGTTCAGGGGTATTCTTGCACATTTCCATGTCTGCAGGAGTTGTTGCAGATTTATCTACTTACAACTTCTTACATTTCAAGTTCTTGACCTTGGAACAGTTAGACTAACGTTTATAGTAACTTCAGATATAGTTTGAAATACAGAATCAAAATTAAAATATTTGTATCTGAAGTATTATCTATTATTAAAAAAAGATTGTCCATTTATTATCTATTTTGAGTGATATCTTGATCCATACTAACCACATGACTGTTCATTAAAATCAGTTGCCTTAAAGCAGACCATCTTTCCAGCACTGATCAACAGCTCTCCTGATTTCATCTTTCCATGTCAAAGCCACAACCACAATCAGCAACATGCCAGTCCTGGATTTAGAGCAGGAGCCATAGGCTCAGATCTGGGCCAACTATGAGTGCCTGTAATGATAAGGGTGGATTACAAGTACCAGCACTCAGAGCCAAGCCTGAATTGGGCAACAAGCAGAGAACAGAGTTAGACCTGGATTGGGCAAGGAGGGGAATCTCTTACCACTGTTCTCTAATGTGGCTGTGGCTCTAGATCCAGCACAACAGCAACAGGAAGACCCTCTAGTAAAGGGGCATCTCACCCTTTGCACCAGACCTCTGCATATTCCTGGCCCAAGCCACCTATCGAATCTCCCACTCCCTGATTCCTATCTATTGAGGAATTATATCATTACAGAGGGTTGGAGTCCTCAGTCTAGTTTCAACATTTGTGAAGGCTGAGACAAAACGATAAAAGAGAGAAAACCATACAAAAATTGCGCGTGAAACACAGAGACGGGAGGAGAAGCTTGCAAAAGGAGTGAGGAAAAAAAGAGTTGGAGAGATAAAGATGAAGCAAGAGTGAAAGCTATTGAGAGACAGACACTAATAATAAAAGGATGACAAGCAGAGAGGCTGTTATAGAAAAACATAGAGACATGTTGCTTTTATGTTTGTCGACGAGCAACACCATTGGAGGTCAATTAGTGTATACTGTACATGGAAAAGATGATTGAGTTACAATAGTTTGTGAGGAAAGCAGATTACTACAAAAATCTCTGTATAGTATATTAACAGTTAACAGGCAAAGTGCATGAAGATAATAAAGGACAAGTAATACTGATTGAAAGAAGGTATCAGTGTGAATAATGACCTGACACAAACAAAAAGTGGAGGACAGGATCCTTCATAATTAGAGTAATGAACAAATTGTAAAATCTATTTAAAAGCACAAAACAAAGCTACAGATAAGATAGCACAGGAGACGGAAAATACAACAAGGTTTCTACCAATACAATACTGTTTACCCCGTGAAAAAACACACATCAGGAGGGATTTTGTACAGAATAATCTTTTATTCTTTTATGGCTACAATAAAATTTAAACTATTATTTATACTTTTAATTTCAGAAAAAGACCCAAAAATTGAATAACATTGCAGTTAGGTTTTTGGACACTTTGGAGTATTAGGGTGCCATTATACCACAGGCACCAGTGTCAGATACACTGCTGACTAGAGTTCACACTATGCTCAGCAAGGAGAGAACTCTCCATGTACAGAACTCCACTCTCTAGGCAACAGCCATCCTTCCATCACCCATGCTGTACAGAAACATCTAAACTAAACATGCATTCCCTAGCAACCACTAACCAAATAAAACACTTCTTGTATTCATAGTCACAACTAAAACAGACTTTTTTTGTTACATTGCTTTTGTTGCATGGCACCTCATCCTAATTTACAATACGTTGGCCTTAAATTTCTGACCCGTCTCGGGTAGAAAATTGACAGGTAGCAGTGTATTTCTGTTTATAGTCATTGTATGTCACGTATGTGTTATTCAGTTGCACCTACTTGCTGGATCTGGTATCCTATCCTTGTGTTCAATCTGCTTTACAATTTTTTTTTAAATACGTCAAAATATAAGTTAAACAACGAGTGGCTTATTTCATCCAATTTAGACAGGCATAATCATCAGCCTTCTATCATCTGACTCTGTATGTTGTGTGTACAAAATTAATTGCCTTAGTCCGTCCATATGGAAATTGCCAGCCTTGTTGGAGAAGTGAGAGCATTCTTCCACTTTCACTTAGTTTTTATGGGAAAATCAGTTCAATATACACAGAGAGTAAACCTTCATTTGCGAGGCATTCAGCTGTAGAGCTGCAACATTAAGATCCTATCAGTTTGTGCCCAAAACATAATATTCCTTTAAGTTCGGGATCACATTTCTCACAATACTGTTCAAAGTACGGTATGATATCACTAGCAAAAATGTGGGATGGGATTGGATTCAACATATTACTGCAGTAAATATGTTATTGCTGTTTACTAATAAATCTACTTCTCCTTGTGTGTTTATCTCCTAACTGAAAAAGCCAGGTTTCCAACAATTATTATATTCTTGAGTATTGTGTTTAAAATT
This sequence comes from Pristiophorus japonicus, assembly GCF_044704955.1. Taxonomy (NCBI): domain Eukaryota; kingdom Metazoa; phylum Chordata; class Chondrichthyes; family Pristiophoridae; genus Pristiophorus; species Pristiophorus japonicus. Next base: position 105,199,475 of record NC_091992.1, read on the forward strand.
CCAACCATTTGGAGTCAAACTTCCACCTTGCATTAAACCACTGTGGCACCTACTGGTAAACTGTTGAATTGGAGCCACAGCACAGTGACAGAGAGGATAAGAAAATAGGCAGGTGTATCCTATAAATCATAATGAAAGGTAGCGCTCATTTAAGTGTGAAATGTTAAAAGAAAAACCTCTTCCAAAATGACATTCATCAAATCTATAAACTTGATAAAATGCCAGAGCAGTGCACACTCTAACATATTAACATAAATGTACATCATTCAGTACTCTTGCATGATTCTACCGAAATCACTCACCACTGCACGAGAGTCAACTGCTTTTTACAAAAGAGCTTCATTAAAAATCAACATGAACAGACCAAACCACATCAGTTGTAATGGAAAATTGCTAAAACTGCTTGCTGCTGAGTATCTCTGGGTAGCAAGCGGTTTGCTGTCTAGGTAGCTCACAAGGTTAAGATGCTATAAACAGTTCAGTAAAGGCAAAAGGATTGACTGATTATCTGGTTCGTTATTTCTAACCATCAACCAGCATCCAACTCAGTGCAAAATTATCATGAGGCACCACACAACTATGTTCTGAAATGGACATTGCGAATGACTCCAGTTTGTGTTTTTGTATTAAAAACTTGTTGCTGCAATACTATGTTGTGTACTTATTTATACAAGCGACAGTTTCAGCAACAAGCAAAATAATCGGCTGACGAGATACTTTTGAAAACTGGTATAACAGAAGGTTGGAAAATGTTATTTGATAATAAATTTGAAGCCACTAAGAATTTGTAAAAATGTAACAATAGAAATGAAAATGTGGTCACTGTCAGGCGCTGTCAACATGTCCTGTTGGTGGTTAAAGCAGGACCTGGAGAATGTGAAGGCGTGGCAGCATCGAACAAGCCCGTGCATGGTTTCATCCATTTGGTTTCTTCTTGTTACATTTTCTACCAGCACAGGTTACTCAACATCCTCCAACAACTGAGAGGGTGGGGCACTGTCATTTGCTGTCTTCTGACCAATCACTGTCAATGCCACTCAACATTCATTTGTTTAGGAATATTTAAGCAGAGATGAACAGGACAATCTCAGTTTTTTTTCAGAGCTATGATGATACATAATTGATGTTACTACACTATATCCTCCCAACTTATTCAGTCCACCCCACTTGTTAATCACTGTGAAATAACCACATTTTTCCAACAATCTTTCCGTTATTAGACCCTTACTCTTCCAAAACCACTTTGCTACCTTTCCCAGTTTTCAAAGGCTCCCTGTCTTTGGTCTCCTCCTACCCACCACCAAATGCCTTTAATTCCTGCTCAATGTTTTACTTGCCTCTCTTGTAAAGCACTCTGAAATGTTCATTATTGTGAGCAATTATCTGGTGCGTTCTGAGTACACTCGAAGAAAAGGGAAAATATGAACAAAGGCATACAGGGCCCGAACTTGGTGGAAGCTAAGTTGCGTGCCCACGTGCCGACCAAAGGACCACAGATACCTGACGGGACTTTGGGCGGGAGTTTCGTAAAAAAGTCCTGCAAAAAAGGGATTTACACCGTGAATCTGGGCGGCAGCAGGCAGCAGCTCCAAATCTCAGCAGCAAGTGCAATCCTCGCCAAAGTGCCACCGAGGATTGAGTCAGGCCCAGGGAGGGCGGAGCACATAAAAATAAAAATTTACACAAACTCCACCTTCTCGCCTCAGAAAACCTTCAGGGGACCCCATCCACATAAATCGCTGAAAAATAAAATAAATTAAAGAAGTTCACTAACCTTTTTTTTTTTGCAGGTCTTCATACTTACCATTGGGGTTAGACCTGCCTCCACCCAACGGTCCTTCCCCCAGCTGCCGCCGATTCCCGCCCGCAGCAATCTGGCAGCACGGCGGGCGGGAGGACACTCACACGCCTTGCGCGCTACCAGCCGTCAGCAGGCGGTTCCCAGCAGTCCTCCCATACTGCTGGCGGGAAGCCTAGTGGAAACTGGCACCGAGGGGAGACCACCCAAAAAACTCGCTGGAAGCCAGCACTAGTGGGTGGTAAGGCCATCAAGTTCGGGCCCATAAACTCTTACTTTAAATGACTACCAGTTTGATAAGTCAACCATTTCAAACTGTTGATTTTTAGGAACAGGTTCAAAATGTAATTTCTATCGGTTTCTCACCAGTATCCTTTGCAAGTGCACGGAATGTGAGGTTCCAAATAAAACTTCATTTTAGAATGATTACTGGGACTTCAATAACACAAACGTGATGGGGAGCACAATCATTAACCATGGTCATTAGCTGCTATGCATTAACACAAAAGTAGCCGTATGATGTTCTGATCCACCACCCTAGTGTGAAGTGAGGTCAGAGGCCACTTCCACTGCTGCTCAGGCTTCACTGTGTGCAATATGACTGCAGCCTGATGAAAAGCCATGTTTTAAAAGTGCTCAGGTGGGGCATTTGCCCTTCTGAACACTTTAAAAAATAAATGTTTGAAATGTGCATGTATTCTGTATGAAACCGTGTTCTAAAATAAAATTGCCAATAAAATTACTTTAAAATGATTTTAGTGTGAAGATAAAACTGATGTTCCTGCTTTTGCTCTCTGAACATTAAAAATTCCCTGCGGAGTTTTGGTTATGTGTGAAAACATGTACGTGGGGGGGTTCTCTCCTTCCTGAGCACTGTGTGAGGTGCAGTCAGATGTATAACTTAAATAATAATCAGAAGCATCCAACAACCGTGCCATGGAATGTTCAAAGAAATTGAGTATTTTTCAGAAAGCAAGAAGTAAATTATATTTCACAATTGATCAGACCATCATCATTTGAGGTTCATTTTAAAAATTGGGAGTTATTTTGCTGGTTCTCAACATTAGCCATACAAGATACATCTCCTTCCAACTAGATGTTCATTAAACTCACAGGAAACGTTACCTGGAAAAGCCACATCATAAAAGTTTGATCATTTCTGTCGCAAAGCAGTATTTCCATTTTGAAATGTAAGACTGTAACTGCAAGAACAATACAAGTAAAAACAAATTCATAGTTCCCCCAATGACTTAGTAGCGAAATGTTCGGTGTGATACGAAGCCACGCAAGAACAAAGATGCCAGCTTCAGTTCCTGGTCAGTGCTGAGCCAGGGCAGCTACAATTGGCCTCAAAATCCCATGGCTGGCAAAAGAAAAAAATCAGCCAGAAGCCCATGCTGGAAAGTACATATTTGTGAACATCAACTGAGAATGAAATTGGCCTCATCAGTGAATGCCCTCAATGGCTGAACAGCCTGCTGATATTGTATAGACTCACATGGAAATGGCCATTGAGGTGAGGTACCAAAAACTGCTGACACCTGTGAAATCATACCACAAGCAAAGGTCAGCAGCTTCAGAAGAGAGGCAAATTGAGAGGGGAAAACAAATTCACAAGCTTAAATATATTTTAAAACATTAATGATACCTTCTTAAATTTAACGAACCAAACCAACTTCACGTTTGAGAACAAACATAAACTTTACAATTACGTTACATGACATCATCTGAGCCTCGATTACTGCCTTGTAATTCACGGTGAAGTAGCCATTATCCTCTGTACAATGTCTCTATAGACAGTGAATAGAGACCTGACAGATTCCATAATCTGCTAAATCTGCCCCAGCTTCTTGTCCTAACAGGAATCTCAGCTGGAGCTCTTGACCATCAATCACGAGTTTTCAACAGGTCACAAAAAACTCTCATCTAGCTATTGTTAGCAACAGCTGCAATGGATGTACTACAGATGATCTATCTATATTTAAAAATGTCCTTAACTACACAAAAAGAGCTATAAAAAACATGTTTTTTTAAAAATGGTCTCCAAATAATCTTTACAAGCTACCACAGCAGTCAAGTTCCATAGACATTTCAAATCAACTTCTCTGGTCACGGACGCCTTTATAATCCTCACAATAAGCACAGTATTTATGCAAAAAGTGTTTTAAATGGTATTAAATTCTGACATGCTAGATTGAAATTTCACTTTTACCAATACACATAGAAGTTCATTTAATATTGTCTCAAAATCATATTCTTATAACTTTCACATTAGTACTTCAAACCAAACTAACTTCCCTATAATTTTGCACCACTACAATCAAAATCATTTAACAATTTTGGTTATACATGCATTTTAAATTACACTGGGGCAAAAAGCTAGGGAATTACTTCTATTGAGATAAGTGAGTATGTTGGACAATTATCTGTTTGAGTAAGTGACTTCCCAATATATCTATTAAGATTAAAGGCTTAGGGCTAGAAATTCCATAATTAGCGCTATGAATTGTTTTTGGGCGATAATCGCGGCTTTTTATTTTTTTAGCGTCGGAATACCGCTATGGCTGGAGGCGGCAAAATTCAGCAAATGGTGACCAGCGATAGCGGTAGCGGTAAAATCCGGCCTTGCACGACTGCATTTGTGCGGCAGGTGCCGAATTCAGCGATTTGGTAAAAAAAAAAAGACCTTCTGCACATCGGCGAATTTTTTGCGCCAATTTTCCCCCCCCCCGGCGATTCTCGTCAGGGTGCGCCCGCGCATGTGCAGTACACCCAGGTCATTCCCAGGGACCACCACCAATGCAGAAAAAGGTGCAATGACCATTGCAGGGTCGTGAAAGTAAGTAATATTTTTATTCCTGCACTCCTTGATTACTTAAATTGTAAATCTGACACATGTTGCGGTAGGTAGGCTTAGTGTTGCACCTTATTTGCCATGAATGATTGTTACATATTATTAAGATTGTTTTTTAACATCTTAAAAGATGTTTCTGCACGTCGATGTCTTCCTCATGAACCACATGCAATTCCCAGGGTCGTTAAACAGACGGCGGCATTTGTGCACACAGTATGGTACAACTGCTTTGAGGCTGTGTGTGCCAAAAGAGCAGAAGGGCACTCTGATAACCATTCCTATTTTTGCAGGAAAGGTTGTCCCACAATCGCTGCAAACAGCGACGGACAGGCGGCAGACCGCCCTAAACACATCCATCTCATTGGTGCCTCCGGAAGATCAACTACCCATGCGGGTGCTGAGCCCATGTTCCAAACTGACAGTACGTCCTGCAAAATCCCCAGGCTGGGTTGGGGCAATGTGGTGCAGTGTCTGTGGACTAGGGTTGGGGCAATGTGATGCAGTGTCTGTGGACTAGGGTTAGGGGTAATGTGATGCAGTGTCTCTCAACGACATGTAATGCAGTAGTGGTGGTCCTTCAAATAAATCTGTGCTATGTGACCTTACTTATGAAACCCTGCCCCCACCTCTGCTTCTAACCGCTCGTCTGTTGTTTTCTATTTTGCAGATGAAGATTCTAAGGCGCCACATCATCCTATGCAAGTCTCCACCTCAGTCCATCGAGTGTGGGTCAAGGAGGAAGATGAGGGCCACACTGAGGACCCTCCACAGGAGGAACAACATCATGAAGCTGTTGCCGGGGGTGGGAGGAGTGATGGGGCCGATGCAGTCAGCACATCTTTTAGCTGCGGTCAAAAGTTCCTCAGAGGAAGCCACATTCACTGGCTTTGCCCCATCCGAGGCAGAGCGGGTCCAAGTCGTGTGCAGCAACGTACCCCCAGGGGTCGAACCCCGTATGCCATCTCTTCGGAGGTTGAGTCGGCAAAGCCAGTCTGCTGAAAGACAGGCAGACTCACACCTGGATATGGTGGGACTGTCAAGGGAGAGCGTCAAACATGGTCGAGAGCTGCTCCAAGCCCTGGGTGGCATTTCCTGCAACATTGCGGCACATTCTTTTAAATGTCCTCAAATAGCCTTGAAAACGAACTATAAACTCAGAAAAATCTCAATGTGTAAAACGCAGCCTTCCCTCCAAATCCTTTTATGCACTGAACTTATGCTCCGTTTTTCAAGATGGCGTCGTTCGCGCTGGGTGCGTGGTAAGTCCGAGCAGGTAATACTTGATTCTTTCCGGTGTGTTTTTGGGCGGGCGATAAAAATGGCGGATTTCACACCTAGGGTGATAGCGGAGCATTGCACACCAATTGAAGTCATAAAAACGGTTAAAAAAAAAAACAGGCGGTTGGTATTTTTTACTGCCGGCGCAAAACTGCTGGCGAATTTTCCGCCCGAGCGCTAAATTTTGTGTGCTGTGTTTACCGCATTCCCCCCCGAAAAAATTACTTTTTCTGCCCCGCCACGGCAGTAAAACGGGTGCAAACCTGCCGAATTTCTAGTCCTTAATCTTTCTATTCATACATGTAGTAAAACAAAGCGCTTCACAAGAGCGTTATCTAACAAAATTTGACATTGAGCCACGTAAGAAGATATCAATCTGCTCTTCTTCAAAATAGTACTATGGGATCTTTTACGTCTCATCCAAAAGACAGCACCTCCGCAGTGCAGCATTCTCTCAGTATTGTGCTGAAGTGGCAATTTGGATTGTGTGCTCAATGTTGGAGTGAGAATTAAACCCACAACATTC